>NC_091160.1:12347719-12420219 GCF_040958095.1 Procambarus clarkii | reverse complement strand
TGGAAAGAGATGTTGTTGTCTTGCCTATATGCTGAGTTCTTTGGGGCTTTCAGTTCCCAGGTGGACATTTGAAGGCATAGGCGACGTTGGTCTCTTTTAAGGCATTCTGATTTGTGTCTGGAGAGTTTTTCATGAGTAAGGTGGCCGTTTTTTTGGTTTTATAGTAAATCGTCAATTGTATCTTCTGCTTTTTGGCTGTAGGGATAACGTTCCTATTAACACTATTTTTCAGAACCCTTTCCTCCGTTTTATGAGCTGTGGGAAAGAAGTTCCTGTAAAATAGTCTAATAGAGGGTATAGGTGTTGTGATAGTTGACTCTTCAAAGGTTGCATGGCGTTTCACCTTCCTTTTTATGATGTCTTGAACTAAACCATTGGAGAAACCGTTGTTGACTAGGACCTGCCTTACCCTACAGAGTATTTCATCGACTTGCTTCCATCCTGAGCTGTGGCTGAGAGCACGGTTGATGTAAGCATTGACAACACTTCTCTTGAACCTGTCTAGGCAGTCACTGTTAGCATTGAGGCATATTCCTAGGTTTGTTTCCTTAGTGTAGACTGCAGTGTGGAAAACTCCGCTCCTTTCAGTGACTGTTACATCTAGAAAGGACAGCTTCCCATTCTTCTCCATCTCGTAAGTGAAACTCAACACAGAATTCTGCTCGAATGCCTCCTTCAGCTAACGCAGAAGTCTGACATCAGGTTCCTGTGTAAAAATGTCGTCAACATTTCTGCAGTATACGGCGGGCTTCAAGTTCCTGCCAACTAAGACCTTCTGTTCGATGGTTCCCATGTAGAAGTTCGCAAACAGGACACCTAGGGGAGAACCCATGGCGAACCCATCTACTTGCTTATACATGTGCCCATCAGGGCTCAAGAAGGGTGCGTCTTTAGTACAAGCTTGGAGAAGTTTCCTTAGAATGTTTTCTGGTATGTCAAGAGGAGTACAGGCTGGATCACGATACACTCTGTCTGCCATCATCCCGATTGTTTCATCCCCAAGTACGTTGGTAAACAGTGATTCTACGTCCAACGAGGCTTTTATCCCCGTGGCCCTGTGTTCCCCGCAGAAAGTCAACAAATTCCTTTGGAGACTTCAGGCTGAAAGCACAAGGTACATAAGGACTCAGCAAGCCGTTGAGTCGCTTTGCCCGACTGTATGTGGGTGTGGGTATCTGGCTGATGATTGGCCGAAGTGGGTTTCCAGGCTTGTGTGTGTATTGACATTTCCATATGCATACCCAGGTTTGTATTCCCCAATAATCTTTGGCAGGTGGAGTCCGGATTTCTTGGCGTTCACAGTTTCGATCAATCTGTTTACCTTTGTTTTCAATTCGGCTGTAGTGTCCTTCATTACCCTTTGGAATTTAGTTTGGTCAGAGAGTATGAGGTTCATTTTCGCCAGATATTCGTCTTTCTTAAGAATGACGTATATTGGCGACTTGTCACCTCTCCTGACGATTATCTCCTTGTTCTCACGAAGGCTCTTAGCTGCCGCTTTGAGCTCGGGGGACAGTATGGTACTTCTGTAGTTTCCTCGAATCTTTCCTCCTTCTGCAATAAGTTTTGTTGCAAGGAGGCATTCGAGTGGAATTCTGTGTTGAGTTTCACTTACGAGCAAGTAAGTGCTCGGACAAAAGCTGATGGTAGCCGAGGCAATTACCCCATCAGCCCGCAGGCACTCTAATGGTAATCTTGGGCATAGTATTTTATCAAATCACCTCATTCTTCGGAGCTCACGTGAGGAACACAAATGCGACCAAACCTAAATGGTCCCCAGGTATTCATGCAACTGAAAACTCACACCCCAAAAGTGACTCGAACCCATACTGCCAGGATCACTATGCAACTGGTGAAAAGGGCACCTTATCCACTCGACCATCACGACCGGACAATTGCTGATGGTAGCCGAGGCTATTTCCCCATCATCCAGCCAGCACTCTGATGGTAATCTTGGGCATAGCATTTTAACAAATCACCTCGTTCTTTGGGGCACACGTGAGGAACACAAATGCGAACAAGCCTGAATGGTCCCCAGTCATACATGCAATTGAAAACTCACACCCAAGGAATGACTCGAACCCATACTGCCAGGAGCACTATGTAACTGGTATACAGGGCACCTTATACACTCAACCCTCACGTCTGGACAAAAGCTGATGGTAGCTGAGGCTATTTCCCCATCAGCCCGCCGGCACTCTGATGGTAATCTTGGGCATAGTATTTTATCAAATCACCTCATTCTTTGGGGCACATGTGAGGAACACAAATGCGAACAAGCATGAATGGTCCCCAGGCCTACATGCAACTGAATAGTAAAAGGGGAAACAGCCTTGGCTACCATCAGCTTTTGTCCGGTCGTGATTATATGTTCCTTAATGAAGCCCTGTTGCTTATGCATTGTTATTCGCCTGGAAAGAAACGTTGTTGTCTTGCCTATATACTGAGTTCTTTGGGGGCTTACAGTCCACATGTGGGCATTTAAAGGAATAGACGACGTTGGTTTCCTTCAAAGCGTTCTGCTTGGTGTCTGGGGAGCTTTTCATGAGTAGATTGCCCGTTTTTTGGTTTTATAATAAATTATCAATTGTATCTTCTGATTTTTTCCTGTAGGGATGACGTTCCTATCAACAACATCTTTCAGGACCCTTTCCTCCGTTTTATGAGCTGTCGAGAAGATGTTCCTGTAAAATCGTCTAATAGGGGTACAGGTGTTGGATTGGTTGACTCTTCAGAGGTTGCATGGCGTTTCACCTTTCTTTTTATGATGTCTTCAACGAAACTGTTAGAGAAGCCGTCGTTGACTAGGAACTGCCTTACCCTACAAAGTTGTTCGTCGACTTCTTTCAATTCTGAGCTGTAGCTGAGAGCATGGTTGACGTAAGCATTGACAACACTCCTCTTATACCTGTCTGGGCAGTCACTATTGGCATTGAGGCACATTCCTATGTTTGTTTTCTTGGTGTAGACTGCAGTGTGGAAGCCTCCGCTCCTTTCCGTGACTGTTACATCCATAAAGAGCAGCTTCCCATTATTCTCCATCTCTTAAGTGAAACTCAACACAGAATTCCGCTCAAAATGCCTCCTTCAGCTGCTGCAGATAACTGGCATCAGGCACCTGTGTAAAACTGCCTTCAACATACCTGCAGTATATGGCGGGTCTCAAGTCCATGTCAACTAAGACCCTCTGCTCGATGGTACCCATGTAGAAGTTAGCAAACAGGACACCTAGGGGAGAACCCATGGCGACCCCATCTACTTGCTTATGCATGTGCCCATCTGGGCTAAAGAAGGGTGCTTCTTTAGTGCAGGCTTGGCGTAATTTCCTTAGTATGCTTTCTGGCATGTCAAGAGGAGTGCAAGCCGGGTCACGATACACTCTGTCTGGTATCATCCCAATTATTTCGTCCACAGGTACATTGGTAAATAGTGACTCTACATCCAATGAGGCTCTTATCCCCGTGGCCTGTGCTCCTTGCAGTAAGTCGACAAATTCCTTGGGGGACTTCAAGTTGAAAGCACAAGGTACGTAAGGTGTCAGCAAACCATTGAGTCGCTTAGCCAGTCTGTATGTGGGTGTGGGTATTTGGCTGATAATTGGCCGAAGTGGGTTTCCAAGCTTGTGGGTTTTGACATTTCCATAGGCATACCCAGGTTTGTATTCCCCAAAAACTTTGGCAGGTGGAGTCCGGATTTCTTGGCGTTCACAGTTTCGATCAATCTGTTTACCTTCGTGTTCAATTCGGCTGTAGTGTCCTTCGTTACCCTTCGGAGTTTAGTTTGGTCAGAGAGTATGAGATTCATTTTTGCCAGATATTCGTCTTTTTTAAGAATGACGTATATTGGCGATTTGTCACCTGTTCTGACGACTATCTCCTTGTTCTCGCGTAGGCTCTTACCTGCCGCTTTGAGCTCGAGGAACAGTATGATACTTCTGTAGTTACCTCGATCTTTCCTCCTTCTGCAATACGTTCTGCTTGCAAGGTGTCTTTAGTGGTAACCTTCTTTACCAGGCAAGCTGGCTTGCCCGTCCTTCCAATACAACGTCGCAATTTGACGTATACTTTACATAAGGCCAAAAATGGTCGTACTAGAAAATGGAAGTGGCTCCGGAAATTGACGTATTTTCCCGTTTTCTGTTTTGGCTTCTCAGGTAGGTTAGGAAAAGCGACATTTTAGCACGAAAGTTTCTTGACGTTGGGAAACCTTTGGAGGACGAGCTGGTCTGGGTGTGTGGAACACTGTCAGAAGACACAACGTGTTGATATAGGGGTTAATATCGTACTTGATCAAAACTTGTGAGTATATGGGATAATATTTTACTCAGCAACATGTGAGTGTAAGAAATAATGTTTTACAGGCGCACAATGTAATGGTGGTATTGAATAATATGCAAGACGATCAGAGCGCATTGATGTTTGGGATGCTAAAACTGGCGTATAACAGGTGGGGTAAATGGAACAGTGTAATACTCGCAAACACCGTGAACATAGAAGCAGCTTGACCACAATACTTCAAACTTTATTTGCAAGGGGAGCGAATATTAAATGTTCAGCCAGATATTGCGACCTGAGGCGAGGCAGCAATTGTACACATCACCTGACTGGAGGTGAGGCAGTAGTTGTACACATCACCTGACAGGAGGTGAGGCAGTAGTTGTACACATCACCTGACAGGAGGTGAGGCAGTAGTTGTACACATCATCTGACAGGAGGTGAGGCAGTAGTTGTACACATCACCTGACAGGAGGTGAGGCAGTAGTTGTACACATCACCTGACAGGAGGTGAGGCAGTAGTTGTACACATCACCTGACTGGAGGTGAGGCAGTAGTTGTACACATCATCTGACAGGAGGTGAGGCAGTAGTTGTACACATCATCTGACAGGAGGTGAGGCAGTAGTTGTACACATCATCTGACAGGAGGTGAGGCAGTAGTTGTACACATCATCTGACAGGAGGTGAGGCAGTAGTTGTACACATCATCTGACAGGAGGTGAGGCAGTAGTTGTACACATCACCTGACTGGAGGTGAGGCAGTAGTTGTACACATCATCTGACAGGAGGTGAGGCAGTAGTTGTACACATCACCTGACTGGAGGTGAGGCAGTAGTTGTACACATCACCTGACAGGAGGTGAGGCAGTAGTTGTACACATCACCTGACAGGAGGTGAGGCAGCAGTTGTACACATCACCTGACAGGAGGTGAGGCAGCAGTTATACACATCACCTGACAGGAGGTGAGGCAGCAGTTGTACACATCACCTGACAGGAGGTGAGGCAGCAGTTATACACATCACCTGACAGGAGGTGAGGCAGGAGTTGTACACATCATCTGACAGGAGGTGAGGCAGGAGTTGTACACATCGCCTGACAGGAGGTGAGACAGCAGTTGTACACATCACCTGACAGAGGAGGCGAGGCAGCAGTTGTACACATCACCTGACAGGAGGTGAGGCAGCTGTTTTACACATCACCTGACAGGAGGTGAGGCAGGAGTTGTACACATCACCTGACAGGAGGCGAGGCAGGAGTTGTACACATCACCTGACAGGAGGTGAGGCAGGAGTTGTACACATCACCTGACAGGAGGCGAGGCAGGAGTTGTACACATCACCTGACAGGAGGTGAGGCAGGAGTTGTACACATCACCTGACAGGAGGTGAGACAGCAGTTGTACACATCACCTGACAGAGGAGGCGAGGCAGCAGTTGTACACATCACCTGACAGGAGGTGAGGCAGCTGTTGTACACATCACCTGCCAGGAGGTGAGGCAGCAGTTGTACACATCACCTGACAGAGGAGGTGAAGCAGCAGCTGTCAATCAGTCGGACTGGAGCCCACCACGCGTCTGGAGTCAATACCCTCGAGCTCTACTCAGGCAAACAAAGGCATGAATTATATACACACTGCACATCCTGAGTATGTGTTACAAGCCATCACCTCGTCCTGTTTCGATAGTACTTTTCATAACTGTGTAGACCATGCTACATACATAGACGTAATGGGCAATTATATAGTAGAATTTGGTACTTTTCACTTTATTGTCCGAAAAATAACTAAAAACCACTTATGTGCTATACTAGGCCTAGTATCGCACATATATGTACCATATTAGCATGTATTAGGCCAAGGAAAGTTAGATTAGGTTAGGGTAGGTTTTTCTTTGTAACATCAGTACGCTAACTTGTCCGTTTTGTCCAAATTTAATAGTACCGATTTCTACTTTCCAATTGTCTTTTACTTCAATATATGTACGATGATTCTCATTGTTTCTAAAAATGCTACCTAAACAGGAGGATGGGCTGTACAGTCACACTTCCTCAACAGCAAGATAAATTGTCGTTGTGTCTGCTTGGGATCGATACCAACTTCGTTGTTTAATGATGACCAAACCACAACTTAGGAGATGGAGAAGCGACGACTTTTCGGTCTTTCCTGGACCATTATCAAGTCGTGATAATGACAACTTGATAATTCTGGTGTGAGATTTGGTCATCATTTCTTCAGTAATGTTATTGCGACTCATCATCTGCGTTGCTTAATATTTTTTTAACATAAATATGTTGTTATTACCGCCGGGGATAACGTCCAGTATATCCCCAAGTGTGTAAAAGTTGGTGTGTTGAGATATGTTGGAAGACCTGCTGGAAGAACATGTCTTCCAGCAGGCAGGAAGTCACGGAAGAGCGAGGGAGAAGGAGCCAGCACAGGCCAAGTCAACAAGAAACTATCCTCTCTCTGGTTATTAACTGGTCAGTATTTGCGACTAAACCCAAGTCTGTCAGAGGCGGCTGTTCCCTCCCCTGGGGCTTGACCGGTCTATCACTGCCTCTCACACATTGATATTATTACACTCTTCACCGTTTGATAAACTTTGTTTAGCAACTTCTCCCTTCGTCTTGCCTCCAGAGATATAGTGACGATGATAGGTGTCACTGACTCCTCAGTTGCACACGCAGGACTACAGGCCACCTATGCAAAGATTTGCAAGTCAAATGTGTGCAAGGGATCAAGTCGCTTTTCAACATATGTACACATCACCTATATATTAATACAAGTCCAATATGAACAGATTAAAAGTCCCTTAGTACTTATGTAGAAGGCAAGTTAGCGTAGATATACGCCACATATGTGAAGATTTACAAGTCACTTATGAAATAATTTACAACTTAACTATTTAGTTACTTATTTCAACTATGTAATTAATGATTTATAAGCCAACCTATACAGGTGTCCAAGTCACCTTGGCACAGATGAATAAGTCGCCAATATTCTGATATAAGAATCAACAATGTACAGATGTACAGGTCACCTATATGTTATTATACGAGTAACATATATGCATATATATTAATCATCAAATTACAGATATATAAGTCAACTTTGCACTGATATTCAAGTCACCTGTGAATAGACCTATAGGTCACCTATATACTGATATACGAGTCATCTATAAACAGATGTATGTCACTTATGTACTGATATACAAGTCCCATATGTTCAGATGAGGAAGTCACGTAAATACTGACATACAAATCGCATATGTTCATATGTATACATCACATATATACTTATCGGCAAGTAACATGTACCGACGTATAAGTCACCTAAGCATCCTATATCGCTACCACACGTAGTCAGTAACTAACTGGTCCTAAACTCCCATTTAATTACACTTCGCTACCACAAGACAAACAACAGTGATAGAGTAAACATCTCATTGCTTCGCTGATAGTACCAGGCATAACCAGGAAGTTGGCAATGAGCCACAGCATGACCAGGAAGTTGGTGGAGAGTCACAGCATGACCAGGGAGATGGTGGTGAGTCACAGTATGACCAGGGAGTTGGTGGTGAGCCACAGCATGACCAGGGAGTTGGTGGTGAGCCACAGCATGACCAGAGAGTTGGTGGTGAGCCACAGCATGACCAGAGAGTTGGTGGTGTGCCACAGTATAACCAGGGAGATGGTGGTGAGTCACAGCATGACCAGGAAGTTGGTGGTGAGCCACAGCATGACCAGGGTGTTGGTGGTGAGCCACAGCATGACCAGGGTGTTGGTGGTGAGGCACAGCATGACCAGGGTGTTGGTGGTGAGCCACAGCATGACCAGGGTGTTGGTGGTGAGGCACAGCATGACCAGGGTGCTGGTGGTGAGCCACAGCATGACCAGGGTGTTGGTGGTGAGTCACAGCATGACCAGGAAGTTAGTAATGAGCCACAGCATGACCAGGAAGTTGGAGGAGAGTCTCAGCATGACCAGGAAGTTGATGGTGAGCCACAGCATGACCAGGAAGTTAGTGGAGAGTCTCAGCATGACCAGGAAGTTGGTGGTGAGCCACAGCATGACCAGGAAGTTAGTAATGAGCCACAGCATGACCAGGAAGTTGGTAATGAGCCACAGCATAACCAGGAAGTTGGTGGAGAGTCTCAGCACGACCAGGAAGTTGGTGGTGAGCCACAGCATGACCAGGAAGTTGGTGGTGAGCCACAGCATGACCAGAAAGTTGGTGGAGAGTCTCAGCACGACCAGGAAGTTGGTGGTGAGCCACAGCATGACCAGGAAGTTGGTGGAGAGTCACAACATGACTAGGAAGTTGGTGGAGAGTCACAACATGACCAGGAAGTTGGTGGAGAGTTTCAGCATGACCAGGGAGATGGTGGTGAGCCACAGCATGACCAGGGAGTTGGTGGTGAGCCACAGCATGACCAGGGAGTTGGTGGTGAGCCACAGCATGACCAGGGTGTTGGTGGTGAGCCACAACATAACCAGGGAGTTGCTGATGAGCCACAGCATGACCAGGGAAATGGTGGTGAGCCACAGCATGACCAGGGAGATGGTGGTGAGCCACAGCATGACTAGGAAGTTGGTGGTGAGCCACAGCATGACCAGGGAAATGGTGTTTAGCCTCAGCATGACCAGGAAGTTGGTGGTGAGCCACAGCATGACCAGGGTGTTGGTGGTGAGCCACAGCATGACCAGGGTATTGGTGGTGAGCCACAGCATGACCAGAAAGTTGGTGGTGAGCCTCAGCATTACCAGGAAGTTGGTGGTGAGCCACAGCATGACCAGGAAGTTGGTGGAGAGTCTCAGCATGACCAGGAAGTTGGTGGAGAGTCTCAGCATGACCAGGGAGATGGTGGTGAGCCACAGCATGACCAGGGAGTTGGTGGTGAGCCACAGCATGACCAGGGTGTTGGTGGTGAGCCACAACATAACCAGGGAGTTGCTGATGAGCCACAGCATGACCAGGGAAATGGTGGTGAGCCACAGCATGACCAGGGAGATGGTGGTGAGCCACAGCATGACTAGGAAGTTGGTGGTGAGCCACAGCATGACCAGGGAAATGGTGTTGAGCCTCAGCATGACCAGGAAGTTGGTGGTGAGCCACAGCATGACCAGGGTGTTGGTGGTGAGCCACAGCATGACCAGGGTGTTGGTGGTGAGCCACAGCATGACCAGGGAGTTGTTGGTGAGCCACAGCATGACCAGGGTGTTGGTGGTGAGTCACAGCATGACCAGGAAGTTAGTAATGAGCCACAGCATGACCAGGAAGTTGGTGGTGAGCCACAGCATGACCAGGAAGTTGGTGGTGAGCCACAGCATGACCAGGAAGTTGGTGGAGAGTCTCAGCATGACCAGGAAGTTGGTGGTGAGCCACAGCATGACCAGGAAGTTGGTGGTGAGCCACAGCATGACCAGGAAGTTGGTGGAGAGTCACAACATGACCAGGAAGTTGGTGGAGAGTCACAACATGACCAGGGAGATGGTGGTGAGCCTCAGCATTACCAGGAAGTTGGTGGTGAGCCACAGCATGACCAGGAAGTTGGTGGTGAGCCACAGCATGACCAGGAAGTTGGTGGAGAGTCTCAGCATGACCAGGAAGTTGGTGGTGAGCCACAACATGACCAGAGAGTTGGTGGTGAGCCTCAGCATTACCAGGAAGTTGGTGGTAAGCCACAACATGACCAGGAAGTTGGTGGAGAGTCTCAGCATGACCAGGGAGATGGTGGTGAGCCACAGCATGACCAGGGAGTTGATGGTGAGCCACAGCATGACCAGGGTGTTGGTGGTGAGCCACAACATAACCAGGGTGTTGGTGGTGAGCCACAGCATGACCAGGGAGATGGTGGTGAGCCACAGCATGACCAGGGAGATGGTGGTGAGCCACAGCATGACCAGGGAGTTGGTGGTGAGCTACAGCATGACCAGGGTGTTGGTGGTGAGCCACAACATAACCAGGGTGTTGGTGGTGAGCCACAGCATGACCAGGGAGTTGCTGATGAGCCACAGCATGACCAGAGTGTTGGTGGTGAGCCACAACATAACCAGGGAGTTGGTGGTGAGCCACAGCATGACCAGGGAGATGGTGGTGAGCCACAGCATGACTAGGAAGTTGGTGGTGCGCCACAGCATGACCAGGGAAATGGTGTTGAGCCTCAGCATGACCAGGGAGTTGTTGATGAGCCACAGCATGACCAGAGAAATGGTGGTGAGCCACAGCATGACCAGGGAGTTGCTGATGAGCCACAGCATGACTAGGAAGTTGATGGTGAGCCACAGCATGACCAGGGTGTTGGTGGTGAGCCACAACATAACCAGGGTGTTGGTGGTGAGCCACAGCATGACCAGGGAGATGGTGGTGAGCCACAGCATGACCAGGGAGATGGTGGTGAGCCACAGCATGACCAGGGAGTTGGTGGTGAGCTACAGCATGACCAGGGTGTTGGTGGTGAGCCACAACATAACCAGGGTGTTGGTGGTGAGCCACAGCATGACCAGGGAGTTGCTGATGAGCCACAGCATGACCAGAGTGTTGGTGGTGAGCCACAACATAACCAGGGAGTTGGTGGTGAGCCACAGCATGACCAGGGAGATGGTGGTGAGCCACAGCATGACTAGGAAGTTGATGGTGAGCCCCAGCATGGCTAGGAAGTTGATGGTGAGCCTCAGCATGATTAGGAAGTTGATGGTGAGCCACATCATTACCCGAAAATTGGTAATGAGCCACAGCATGACCAGGGAGTTGGCGGAGAGCCATAGCATGACCAGGAAGTTGGTGGTGAGCCATAGCATGACCAGGAAGTTGTTGGTGAGCCACAGTATGACCAGGAAGTTGGTGGTGAGCCACAGCATGACCAGGAAGTTGGTGGTGAGCCACAACATGACCAGGGAGTTGATGGAGAGCCATAGCATGACCAGGAAGTTGGTGGTGAGCCACAGCATGACCAGGAAGTTGGTGGAGAGCCACAGCATGACCAGGGAGTTGGTGGAGAGCCATAACATGACCAAGAAGTTGGTGGTGAGCCCCAGCATGACCAGGGAGTTGGTGGTGAGCCATAGCATGACCAGGAAGTTGGTGGTGAGCCACAACATGACCAGGAAGTTGGTGGTGAGCCACAACATGATCTGGAAGATGGTGGTGAGCCACAGCATGACCAGAGAGTTGATTGTGATCCACAATATGACCAGGAAGGTGATAGCGAGCCACATCATGACGGGGATGATGATGGTGAGTCACAGCGTGACAAGGGAGTTGGTGGTGATCCACAATATGACGAGAGAGGTGATGGTGAGCTACTGCATGACGAGGGAGGTGATGGTGAGCCACAGCATGACGAGAGAGGTGATGGTGAGCTACTGCATGATGAGGGAGGTGATGGTGAGCCACAGCATGACGAGAGAGGTGATGGTTGTTACTGCATGACGAGGGAGGTGATGGTGAGCCACAGCATGACGAGAGAGGTGATGGTGAGCTACTGCATGATGAGGGAGGTGATGGTGAGCCACAGCATGACGAGAGAGGTGATGGTTGTTACTGCATGACGAGGGAGGTGATGGTGAGCCACAGCATGACGAGAGAGGTGATGGTGAGCTACTGCATGATGAGGGAGGTGATGGTGAGCCACAGCATGACGAGAGAGGTGATGGTGAGTTACTGCATGACGAGGGAGGTGATGGTGAGCCACAGCATGACGAGGGAAGTGAAGGGGAAGCGCAACACCATCATAACGAGGTAATGCATGTTGATGATGTTATGATCGAGAAGTAATTCTCGTCCATAACTGTATTAAAACATTAAGTGCCAAGCCGGGCTACGTAAAACTCGAATTTTGACCTTTTATGTTGTTTGTTTATTATAATGTTGAAAATATTACAGTGTACAGTGTAGGATAATATATTATTTGTTATACAACAGACAAGTGGAATAATTTGCATTTCAATGATTTAAGCTTTACCTATTACGCTGATAATGTTATGTTATCTTGTAGTAGTGAAATTCAGATGTTAATTTATTGTATATTTTCGCATTTTTTCATATATGTAATTTGTGTACTTGAGTGTATTTAACTGAAGAAACAGGGAAGGTAAGCCGAGTGGAGAGGATATACTGTTTGTGTAGCCAGGAATTCTTCATGTCCAATTAGTTATTTTCCTGATACACTGATTTTTATTTAGTAATGAATTAATGGGAGATTTGTTGCACTAGATTGATCTTTGTTGTTATAAATAATTGAACCTTCCTGGATATTCTGGTAGTGATTATTTATCTAATATATGGAACAGTGAATATATATGAATGTTTTTGAGTTAGTTATTAATATTACTTGTAGCAGTTTGAAGTACTTAACTTTATGTATTCATAAGTTCATGCCATTCTCTCTGTCCCGCAGCCACTGGAACTAATCAACATTTTAGCTCTGTTATCATTGTTCGTGGTAAGTTAAGTGAATTATTGTGATATTTGCTGTTTCTACCTCCTTTGTGTTTTCATCCTCCCTCATCTTAATTAATGTTATTAGGGAGGGTCATGCCGACTAAGGGGATGAGCGAGACCAATAGAGGAAACGAGCCATAACAGAGGTAATACCCAGCTATGCATTGAGTGATGGGCGGGCAATCACTATCAAATAAATGACCTGTGTGTGATGCGTATAATGAGGAGTTGAAAATTATGTTGTGGTAACCTATGGCTCGGCCAACAATTTGGTCGTCAGTTATATCCTAAATAACTCGACAAATGGTACATTGTACGTAATTAATTGCATATATTTTGTTAACAACAGATAATTGCTACCCACTTGAATTATTAGGACTGAACGAGAACTGTCCTAGCTCGCCAGTGACTGGCTGGGACCAGCTATCTTTCTCAGCCAGGCTTTTGTGTTAACAGATTATTTACGATAATGGTTCAAACTAACCAGGCTGTTACTTAGTGTAGTGTAGTGTATTAATAAAAGATGATTTCTATATTAACAATAGGTTATCAGCTTCACAAGACCCTCAATTGTCTAGCTAAACGAACTACGGAGTTAAATTTCTGAATCTATTATGTGCCTCTGTAACCCTTGCCCTTATAACCATTGTAGAAAGTGTTACTTAGCGGTCTCTTTTTTTTGGGGGGAAAAGAGGCCGCAAAGGTCTCAAAGGTTTCTTATTGGGATAGTTTCAGGCGAAAGGGGCCGCTAAGGTCTTAAAAGATTTCTTATGGGGAAATTCACATTTTTTCAGTTCTTACCGAGAATAAAATCTACAGACAATTTTTGTTTGTTTTCAAAATCCGTCATTTGCAGTTAAGGATTTCTTATGAGAAAATAATTTCAGAGATCTTAGAAGTTTGTTAGGAGTTCTTATTGGAGAAATTCAAAATTTTTCAGAGTTCAGTTTTATGAAAATATTTCAGAGTTCATATAATCACGGAAGTGTATTTAAGAGTGTTAGACCGAAATTTGTAAAAAAAGAGACCAATTTCAGAGAATATTGTCATAGAAGTTTTGTTAAGGAAAAGAGACATCTTAGCCGTGACTTTTAGTTTTTATATCCGTTTACAGCTAGTTCACCTGAGAAGACCAATTTTCATCAGAGACCATTTGAAGACTGATTTTCTATATAAGACCAAAATGTGACAGAGATTATTTTAGACCCAAATATGACAGAGACCAGTAAAAGACCTAAATTAATCAGAGTCCATTAGAAATCCGGAAATAGTCAGAAACCAGTTAGAAGACCGAAATTAATCCCTAAATTAATCCCTTTGGATTAATTAATCCCTTTGGCCCTAAAGTGGACCGAGTCCACTTTAGGACCAAAATTCGTTCGAATCCACATTGATACCAAAATCTATCGAAGTCTACTTTGAGAAGCAAATTTGACAGAGACCGCTTTATGACCAAAATATGTAAGAGTTCTACTTATAACTTCGTTCTTAAAAAGTTCTTATGGAGGAAATTCAAATATTATCAGAGTCCAATTGAGATCGAAAAATGACCATAGTCCAGTTTGAGTCCAAAAATACTCAGAGACCATTTTCAGACCAGTTTTCATCAGAGTTCAGTTTAGGAACCAAATTTTTCAGAGATGGCATTTTCGCTACTAATACCCCAAATTTTAGCCCAATTTTAAGCAGTCATATTTCAGACAAAGTAAATCAAATATAGTCAGTAACCAAGTTCCAGCTCCTGTCCCCCACCTTAGTTCTCTGTCATATCTTAGTTAATACCTAACCAATCCTTGTGAAATTTTGATCAGTCATATTTCACATGCAGTAAATCAAATCGAGTCAGTATGCAAGTTCTAGCTTCTGTTACCGCCTTACTTTATCCCTGTAACTTCTCTACTAACAGTCCCCTCCTCATAAAAAATATTACAGTCATATTTCAAACGTCGTAAAAATTATCAAAGCATTTAACGAACTATAGATTCCGTCCCCACCTTACGTCACTCTCGTATCTTCCTTAATACCTAACCAAAACCCATGAGATTTAAAAGATAGCTATTTCAAACATAGTAAATCAAATCGAGTCAGTAAGCAAATTCTTGCGCCAGTTCCCGCCTTACTTTATCTCCATAACTATTTTTACTAACAGTCAAATCCCGCTGAAATTTTAATCAGTCATATTTCAAACATAGTACAATATGAAAATTTAGTTACCCAGCTTCAGATCTAGTTCTCGGTCTTAGTTCCCACTCGTATCTTCTTTAGTATCTAACCAATTCCCTAGAGATTTAAAGCATACTTATTTCCGACCCTGTAACATAAATCAAGGAGCAAATTACCCAGTTTCACCTCTTATCTCCTGCCTTAGCTCGCTCTTGTAAGATAATTATTATCAGACCAAATTCCCCAAGATTTAGGATCACTATATTTGTACTGTAATAAAATAAATGAAATCTTTAACCGTGCTCCAATTCCTGTCCTCCGCCTTAGATCATGAAACTTTATTCCGATCAAGACGCTCTCCAGTCTATCAGAGTAAACCCATCCTATCCATTAATACCCTTTTTGTACTCAGCTATGTAAATAATCACTAACAAGCTAATATTCACACTGTCAGATGGCACCTTACCTTCAAATACCCTTTGTTTACTCAGCTATGTAATATTCTCATGGTCAAATCACACCTACCTTTCCTCCCCCCTTACCTTCCCATCCCTTACCTCCTCAGCCCCTTACCACCTTACCTTCCCATCACTTACCTTCTCAGCCCCTTACCTTCCCATCACTTACCTCCTCAGCCCCTTACCTTCCCATCACTTACCTCCTCAGCCCCTTACCCCCTTACCTTCCCATCACTTACCTCCTCAGCCCCTTACCCCCTTACCTTCCCATCACTTACCTCCTCAGCCCCTTACCCCCTTACCTTCCCATCACTTACCTCCTCAGCCCCTTACCCCCTTACCTTCCCATCACTTACCTCCTCAGCCCCTTACCCCCTTACCTTCCCATCACTTACCTCCTCAGCCCCTTACCACCTTACCTTCCCATCACTTACCTCCTCAGCCCCTTACCACCTTACCTTCTCCAACGTCCTTTGCCCCCTCATCTCGCCCGCTCCCTCCACACCCTCTTTATCCCTGCCATTCCCCCAACTTATCGAAATCTTCAGTAATTGTATTTGTATATTTTCTCTATATTCACTGTGTTCTTCGCATTCTCATCCATGTTTTCCGTGTTCGCTCAGTGTTCTGCAAATGTTCACAGCAGGTTCAGTTAATATTTTTAACCAGTTTCTCAATTATGTTCTGTGATCTTTGTCATATTCTCATAACGTTCTCTGCACATTCTAATCATATTTTCTATATGTTCTTTATCATTGTTTCATGTTCTCTGCAAGTTCATATTCCCCAAAGTTCTCTGTGTTCGTTGTCATATTTTCATGCTCATCTCATGTTCCCTGTACAACTTTTATACTCAATATTCTTTTTCTCTTTATTTTCAGAATGTTCTTCACACCACTGTTCCTAAACAAATCTGCACTTTATTCAGGACGAAATGTAGCAAGACAAACATTTCTTGTAATTTCTTAACTAAAACATACTTGTCAATTACCTGACAAGTATGGATATCTGATATCTGACAAGATATCAACGGGTATCTTTTAACGCCTAACTAAAAATAGTCAAATGTAACTTCGTTCAGCACTTTCGCATATACTTCGTGGAGTAAGAAATATACACACTCAGAGACATCAAAGTACACACTTTGATGTCTCTGAGTGTGTATATTTATGTCTCTATGTATATGTCTCTGTCTCTTTGATGTAAGAAAGCACACACTCAGAGACATCAAAGACATAATGAAAGACATTAATAATGCACTCAAAGACACCAAAGACACACTCAAAGACACACTCGAAGACATCGAAGACACACTCGAAGACATCGAAGGCACACTCAAAGACACAATCGAAGACATCGTAGACACACTCAAGGACATCAAAGACACATTCAAAGACACCAAAGTTACTATTCAAGACATCAAAGACATGCTCAAAAACATCAAAAATACTTCCCATAACATCAAAAGTTATTCTCTATGTCATCAAAAGTCATTCTCAGAATCATCAAAAGTAATTTTCAGTCATCAGAGTTATCCTCAGAGCCATCAATAACTATTCTCAGAGCTATAAAAAAAGTTAGCCTCCGTCATCAAAGTTGTTCTCGAAGACATCAAAGTTATTCTCAGAGCTATCAAAAGTTATTCTCGGAGTCATCAGAAGTTATTATCAGTCATCAAAGTTATTCTCAGAGCCATCAAGTAAGTAAGTAAGTAAGTAATTATCAAAAGAAGGCACCAAACCGGGAAGGCTATGTAGCACCATCAAATACGCAAAATAATCAGAGGGCGCTAAATATCACCAAGGATGCCAATACGAGAACAAAAACGCATAAGGCGAACGATATCAAAAGTATCCGAGTCACCAAGAATTCTATCGAGGGACAGGTGACCGCGAGGGGCGGTCGGAAAGCAAGACACACGCTCGTCCTGGAAGTCAGGACATTCAAGAAGGACATGCACGACCGTAAGAGGGACAACGCAACTAGGACAATAAGGAGCAGGGCGGCGCTCCATCAAGTGACCATGGGTTAAGCGAGTATGGCCAATACGCAACCTCGCTAGAGCTGTTTCCCACCGCCGGTTACGGTGGAAGGAGGACGGCCACGAGGAAACACAACATTTAAGAGTACGTAGCTTGTTACCAGTAACAGACAACCAAGAAGCCTGCCAACGGGTAAGGACTGAGGAATGGATAACCGGGTAAAAGTCGGAATACGGGATGCCTTTACGAGAGATGGGACAAGAGCGGACAGCTTCCTTAGCGGCAGCATCCGCACGCTCATTTAAAGACACGCCAATATGGCTGGGAACCCAACAAAACTCAACCGACTTAAATTTACTGTGAACGAGAAACAGCCAATGCTGGATCTCGACAACTACCGGATGAACTGGATTAAAGCACCCGAGAGCCATGAGGGCACTACGAGAGTCAACAACAACCACAAAGGAAGACTGACAACGAGAAAGCAGGAGACGAAGAGCATAGAGAATAGCATAAAGTTCCGCTGTAAAGATGCTAGTCTCCGGAGGCAAGCGACACATATAAGTGCGATCAGGAAAAGCAACAGAGTAGCCAACACCGTCCGCTGACTTAGACCCATCGGTGAAGACAGAAACGGAGCGGGAGTGAGAAGAAAAGTGCTCGAGGAAAAGGCGTTTTAGAACTGTAGGAGGGGTAAAAGCTTTAGTGATACGAGTCAAGGATGTACAAAACCGCGGAAGAGGGACCCTCCACGGGGGCAAAGAAGGAACAACACGAAGAGAAACATCAGAAATACGAACGGAAAGAGAATCCTGTAGGCGAGATAACCGGACAGAAAGAGGGAGGTGGTGAAGAGGAACAGGAACCGCAGGAGGGGTAAAAGTTAAAGCACGACAGAGACGAGAGGAAGGATGTTGCAAGGACCGCGCAAGATAGCGAAGACAGTAGCGATCACGGCGGTCCTGGAGGGACAGGAAGCCAGTGTCAACATACAAGCTAAGGACGGGAGTCGAACGAAAGGCACCAGAACTGAGGCGCAACCCAGTATGGTGCAAAGCATCAAGACGGCGGAGAGTAGAAGGAGAAGCAGACGAGTAAGCAGGGCAACCATAATCGAGCTTAGACAGGACGAGAGAGGAATGTAAAGCAAGGAGAGTGCGCTTATCTGCCCCCCAAGAAGTATGGGACAAGACCCGAAGGAGGGTAAGGGACTTAGAGCACTCAACACGGAGGTAAGAGATATGGGGAGACCAAGACAAACGAGTGTCAAGGAATAACCCCAAAAGCTTCGCGGAATCTTTGTATTCAAGGGGATGACCATAAAGTGACAAAGAGGGACGAAGAACAACCCGTTTCCGCGTAAAAGTCATGGCACAAGTCTTAGAAGTAGAGAACTTGAAGCCATGACCTGTGGCCCAAGACGACACGGCATCAATCGCAAGTTGAAGCCGGCGTTGAAGGAGAGGCGAATCATCACCCTGACAACAAAGGGTAAGATCATCGACATAGAGAGCGGAGAAGACACCAGAAGGAAGAGAGGAAAGAAGACCATTGAGGGCAACCAGAAAAAGAGTAGTGCTCAGAACACTACCCTGGGGCACACCTTCGTATTGCTGAAAAGAGGGAGAGAGAGCGGTACCAAGGCGCACCCGAAAGGAACGACGAGAGAGGAAGCTGCGGAGAAAGAGAGGGAGATGACCACGAAGGCCAAAAGAATGAAGTTGAGATAGGATATGATAACGCCAAGTGGTGTCGTAAGCCTTTTCTAGGTCAAAAAGGACGGCAACAACGGAGGTCTTCGCAGCAAAAGCAGTACGTATATAGACCTCCAAGTTCACCAGGACATCTGTCGTGCTGCGGCACTTGCGGAAACCAAATTGAGAAGGGGAGAGGAGGTGATGGTGTTCCAGGAACCACATCAGACGAACGTTAACCATACGTTCAAAGAGTTTGCAGACACAACTTGTGAGAGCAATAGGGCGAAAGTCCTTAGGGGAAGTACCCAGAGACCCCGGTTTGCGAACAGGGAGGACAACGGCATCGAGCCAGTCCTCAGGGACTGACGACGACTCCCAGATCCGATTATACAGACTCAGTAAATACTGAGACGTGCTCGGAGGGAGATGGCGAAGCATCTCATAATGAATACCATCGGAGCCCGCCGCCGTAGAACCGCAGAGGGCCAGGGCAGAACGAAGTTCAGAGAGAGAGAAGGGATCATTATAGGGAAGCTGAAGATGAGTGCAGAAATCTAAAGGACGAGACTCAAGGACAGGTTTACGAAGAAGGAAAGATTGGGGAAGATGAAGACCAGAGCTAACAGAAGAAAAGTGGGATCCCAGTTCGGAAGCGACCTGCAACGGGTCCGCCACAAGAGTATCATGGAGGTGAAGGACCGGTGAAACATCGGGAACAAACTTACCCGCTATCTTGCGGATACGCTTCCAGATCTGGGCCAGAGGGGTTTCGGACGTAATTGTCGAGACATAAGATGCCCAACATTCACGTTTAGCCGTACGGATGGCCCTACGGGCCACCGCACTCGCTTTCCGAAAGAAAAGAAAAGAATCGGTCGTCTGCCTACGGCGGTGCTTCTTCCAGGCTGCACGCTTACAGCGGACAGCCCGAGCACAGTCCGCATTCCACCAGGGAACGCACTTCCGTGGACCCCGAGAGGAAGAGCGAGGAATAGAGCGGAGGGCAGCGTCGAAGACAGTGTCATGAAAAAGGAGAAGAGCGCGAGAGAGGGGCAGAAGGGAGAGGTCAGAGAGAGTAGCACTGAGGGAAAATAGGGTCCAGTCCGCCTTAGCAAACTGCCACCTAGGGAAAGAGAGGGAAGGGCGAAAAGAGAAAAAGGAAACAAGGATGGGGAAATGATCACTTCCATGGAGGTCATCAAGAACCTGCCATGTGAAATCTAAGTAAAGAGAAGAAGAGCAGAGAGAAAGATCAAGACAAGAAAGGGTGCGAGTTCGAGAGTCCAAATGAGTGGGCTCACCAGAATTCAGAAGAGACAGGGAAGAAGAGAGGAGAAACGGCTCAAGGAGGCGACCCCGGGTATTCGTCAGAACGTCACCCCAAAGAGAATGACGACAATTGAAGTCACCCAGCAGGAGCACAGGCTCCGGCAAGGAGTCTAGGAGGTGTTTCAAATCAGGAAGAGAGAGCGGGACACTCGGGGGGAGATAAATGGAACAAACTGTGTACCATTTCCCCACAAAGATACGAGCAGCAGAACAATGGAGAGGCGAAGGAAAAAGTAAAGGAACAAAGGGAACATCAGCCCGAATCAAGAGAGCAGAAGAATTAGAAGCCCCAGCAATGGCTGGGGGGGGGAGAGAAAGGAATAGCCACGAAAACGACCAGGACGAGCACCAAGCATCGGCTCCTGGAGACAGACACAAAGGGGCGAAAACCGCGAAACCAGAAGTTGGAGTTCGAGGAAATTGGCGTAATAACCTCGAACGTTCCATTGAAGAATGGACAACGACGAGAAGAGAAAGGACAAAAACAGAGAACAAGGAAGAAACAAAGGCGAAAGACCAACAGAGCACGTTAAAGAATATCAGGGTCGGGATCAGGGTCAGCAAAGTCAGGGTTAGGGGGCATGGGTAAACTGAGCAAAGACGGAGGGAAGGAAACGGGAGAACAGATCAGAGGTGGGCGGGCAGGGTCCGGAGGAGGAGGAGGAGGAGGAGGAGGAGGAGGAGGAGGAGACAACGGAGAGGAGCAGTCAAGGACAGCAGCAGGAAGAGGGGGAGTAGAAAGAGAGGAGCGCACCCCAGCAAGAGCAGCAACCGAAAGGGAAGCAGGGGCCAAAGAAACCTCCAAAGCAGGAACAGGGGGCGCAAGCACTGAAACGGGAGGGGAAGGAGCAACAGAGCCAGAAGGAGGAGCTGAGGAAGAAAGCGAAGCCTTCTTACCCGCCGGGGAAGAGGAAGGAGAGGAGCCAGGCTTACGCTTCTGACTTAAAGAGACCGGTGTCCCAGCAACTACGTACCGGGCAACGGATTCCAGTGTCTCAACAGGAGAAGCCGAACGAGAGCACACACGACGACCGTTAGGAGAGCGATGGACATCCGCCCGCACCGACAGGCGGTGGGGAGAGCCAAGAGATGGAGGAAGAGGATGGGAAGGAGGATCGGAGGGGGATGAGGAAGAAGACACAGAAGACACGACAGACCGGGTAGAAGGAAGGGGAACCCCAGACAGAGGACCAGGAGGAGGATCCTTCGGGAGAGAACCCAAAGGAACGGAGGAGGGGGCAGTGGGCGCATCAGGGTCCAAGGCCCGGAAACGGTTGTGAGTCTGAGGAAGGCGGGAAGGACGTGGAGAGGAAGAGCGCAACACGCGAGCATAAGAGATATTAGCATAAGGCGGGAGCCGGCGAACCTGGCGCCTCGCCTCAGGAAAAGATAAACGCTCCCGGTGCTTCAGGTTGAGGACGGCCGCCTCAAGCTTGTAATGGACACACGCACGGGAGAAGGTAGGATGGGCCTCACCGCAGTTGAGGCAACGAGCCTGGGGAGAAGTGCACTCCGACTTAGAGTGACCTTCGCCACCACACAAAGGACAGAGAGATACAGTCCCGGAGCAGCGGAGGGCACCATGCCCAAACCTCCAGCACTTGTTGCAGAGCCGAGGAGAAGGAATGTACTCCTGGACAGAGCACCTGGCACCAGCAAGAATGACAGAGGGTGGAAGGGTCCTACCATCAAAGGTAATCTTCACAACCCGGAGAGGTTGACGGCGACTACCACGAGGGGGACGAGTAAACGTGTCCACCTGGAGAATAGAATGGCCCTGGGCAGCGAGGATATGGCGAATATCGTCGTGGCAGTCGCGCAGGTCCCGAACACCGGTTGCAACATGGGGCGGGAGCAAAATAGTGCCAACACTGGCATTCAATTGAGCGTTCTTCGAGACCCGAACGGGGGTCTCGCCAAGGCAGGATAAGGCAGCCAAGCGGGAAGCAGCATCCTGAGAAGGAGCAGCAACGACACGCGTACCGAGACGAGTGGGGTTAAAAGTAATGGAGGCATCCACGGAATCAATGAGATGTCGATGGAGGGAGAAATCGTCAGGAGGCGCAGAATCAAGAGGGAGGAGATCAAAATATTTGGCCCACGAAGCGGGACCAAACAAGGCTTGATAGGTAGCAGAACTGGAAGGAATCGAGCGAGGGCGGCCGTGACGAGAACGGCGGTGAGAACCCCCAGAGAGAGAGGGGTTAAAAGGCGCAGTAGTTACAACTAGAGAAGGAGCCGCGCCAGGGGACGAGGTAGTCACCACTGGGGGCTTGGGGCTCGACCCAACCACAGAGGAGGGAGGGGAGCCAGGGGAAGGAGTCAGAGAGGCCAAAGGAGGAGCAAGGTCGGGGCCCAATGCAGCGGAGGCTACAGAGCCCGGTCTTCCAATACGGACCGACTCGGGGGCTTGGTCGCCCACCCCACGAGCCTGAAAAGGTAAGCCAGAAGCAGCCGAAACAGGGGTTATCATCTTGACGAAATTACGAATTCACTCACGAATGTGCCCCCACACCCACCATGGAGCCACAATTAGAGGCAGGACACCCAACAAGAAGCTATCGCCGATCTTGTCGGGGCCTCCTAGGGGTGCGTCGTGAGTATACGCCCCACAAACGCCACCTTAAGAAACCGACAGTCCGTCGAGATCGGGTTCAGTGACGAAGTGGGGATTGACAATAAAAGGTTCCCCTCGCTCTCGACGTCGGGTACTGCAGTTCTACGGGTGCAAGAGTATGCCTCCTCAAGCACCCGGGCGTCAAAGTAGAAGAAGTCCAAGGGAAGAACCAGAACGAGCAAAAGGTCGGCAGGAAACGGCAAGCAGATAGGAGAAGAGGGGGGGGAAAAACGAAACAGAAGGAAAAGGAAAAGATGCCCAGCAGAATTGGAGAGGACGGCAGCAGGAGCACAAGGCTAGAAAAGGACAGAGGACTGTCCCAAGGAGCATCACACTCCGGCAGCCGCCCACTAAGCCCCCAGACGGCGACAACGAGCTGAGCGGGGAGGGGGTCAGAGCCATCAAAAGTTAATCTCTGTCATCGAAGTTATTCTCAGAATCATCAAAGCTAATCGCAGTCATCAAAGTTATTTTCAAAGACGTCAAGATACTCTTCATGTTTTCAAAAGTCATTCTCAGAGCAATCAAAAGTTAATCTCAGTCATCAAATTTATTTTTTATGTCACCTTCTTTATTCAGAGAAGCTTTCTAAGACATCTTCGTTCATCGAAGTTATTCTCAGAGACATCAAAAGTTAATCTCAGTCATCAAAGCTGTTCTTTAAGGCACCTTCTTTCATCAAAGAAATTATCTTTCATCCATCAGTGCTGTTCACTAAGACATCAATGTTGTTCTCTAAGACATTTTCAGGATAAAAATATCAGTCCCAAATGTAACTAGTTCAGCTTTTCATATCAAACTTGCACTTCTTTTCAAATATATATCTAACCTAACCTATTCTATCCTATTCCCCATTCCACCTGTTGTAACGTACCTAATCAAACTCACCTAACATAACCTAACTTATCTAACCTAATGTGACTTAACCTAACATAACTTAACCTAACCTAACTTAACCTAATCTATCGTAACTAAACTAACATAACCTATCCTAACTTAACTAACCTAACGTGACTTACCTAACCTAACCTAACGTAACTTACCTAACCTAACCTAACTTAACTTAACCTAACTTAACTGGCTTAACCTATCCAAACTTACCCAAACCTAACCTAACTTAAATAACCTGACTTACCAAACCTAACCTCTCCTAACTTACCCAAACTTAACCAAACTAACCTAACCCAATCTAACCTAACTTAAGTAAACTTAAACTATCCTTACTTACCTATCCTAACTTAACTAAAATAACCTAACCTAACTTACATAGCCTACCTATCCTTAATGCAACTTACCTAACCTAACCTACCTATCCTACTTAACGCAATTTACCTAACTTAACCTAACGTAACTTAATAACCTACCCAAACTTACCCAAATCTAACCCAACCTATTGCAACTTACCTAACCAAACCTAACCTAAGTTAACTAACCTAACCTAACTTAACTAACCTAACCTAACTTAAGTAACCTCACCTAACCTATCTTAACATAACTAAACCAAACCTATCCTAACTTACCCAAACCTAACCAAACTAACCTAACCCATCCTAATCTAACTTAACTAAACTTAATCTATCTTAACTTATGCATCCTGACCTAACTTAACTAACCTAACCTAACTTAACTTCCATTACAACACTTAACTTGTGTTGAACATATTTGTTGAATATTTTATCCTTATCCTTACCTTTCAGATGTAGTTTTGTTTCTCCTTTTTGTATATTTTTACCCAAATCCTCCATCCCACTTAACCTTCCCTCATTTTTTTACTTTGTTTCTCCTCCTCCTCCTTCTCACCCTTTTTCTCTCCATCTTTCTTCCTCTTACTCTTTCCATTCTTCTCTCTCTCTCTCTCCCTCCTCCTCTCTAGCTCTCTCTCCCTTCCTCCCCCTCTCTCTCTCTCTTCTTTGTTTCCATGCTCTCTTGTTTTTTTTCTCAATTTCAAGTCTTAGTAGATCTGTCTCTTTACTACTGTACTTATATTATTACTAAGATAACTATTGAACTTAAATGTGAAACAAAGTAAAAGAATGAAGGAAGGTTAAGTCGGTTGGTGGATTTGGGTAAAAACATAAAAAAAGAGAAACAATACTACATCTAAAAGGTAAGGATAAGGATAATATATTCAACAAATATGTCCAACACAATAAACAAATAAACTACATCTGAAAGGTTAAGTTAAAGGGTGGATAATAAGAACAAATTATATCCAACATAATACATACACTAAGATCAAAAAGAGGTTTGGTTAAGGGGTGAAATGAATGAGAGAATATAAGCTAAGTAAAGGTTAGGTGGGGGAAATTTGATAAGTTATGATACGTTATTTAAGTAAAGTTAGTAAGTTATGTATGGTAGTTAGGTCAGGATCGGTACATTATCTCAGATAGGGAGGAAGAGGTAAGTTGGACTAGTTAAGATAGGTTAAGTTAGGTAAATTACGTTTGGATAAGTTAAGTTTGGATAGGTTACGTTAAATTTGGATAGGTTAGGCTAGGTTAGGTAATTTAGGTTAATTTATGATAGGTTAGGCTAGGTTAGGTAATTTAGGTTAATTTATGATAGGTTAGGCTAGGTTAGGTAATTTAGGTTAATTTATGATAGGTTAGGTAAGTTAGGATATGTTAGTTAGGTTAGGTTAGGTTATGTAAGTTAAGTTTTGAAAGGTAGGGAAAGGTTAGATTAGGTTATGCAAGTTAACTTAGGTTAGGTTAGGTAAGTTATGTTAAGTTTTTTTGGTTAGGTTAGGTTAGGTAAATTGCAATAAGTAAGGATAGGTTAGGTTAGGTGTTACGGCCCTCTGGGGTCGCAACTGGGTTCTTTCTCTGATGTTATTAGAGTTTGGGTATCCGGCCCCAAGCTAGTAGTGGCTTTCAAGGGGTGTGTTCCTTAACGCAAGTAAATTAAAGGGGAAGGGATAAAACTGCACTAAACTTAAATATATAATTATTCCACCGCGTAAATAAGTATATAAACAGTCACACGTGGTTACTATTACTACACTTCTTATTTACAATAATTCGCCTTCCTCCGAAGACACGGGATGTTCCACGGTGCTCAACGATGCTTAGCCCTTGGTCCTCTTCTCGTGGCCTCACGATGAATCCTTAGATTCTCTAGACAAGTCTACCCCGGCCACAGGCCAGCCAAATCACAGTCCCACTGGGTGCACCGCCATGGAGGCCTTCAACCACAAATCCAGCCTGTAGCTGGCAGGTTCCAATCAGCTACGCTGCGTAGGCCACTCCACAACCGATACTAGGGTTGCGAGCCCTAGGCAGGAGCCTCGTGTGATTCCACAGATCACTCTCCTCACCACAACACCCCAGTGGCTAGTCTTCTCCACCAGTCAGCCCCAGGTACGACAATTCCTGGTTCTGCTACGTCACAAGCAGGCTAACACAACAGTGTTCATCCGGGGGGGGGGGGGGGGGTGACTCACAGCTTCTGCAGCAAACACGTGGAGTTACTATGGCTGCCTTGGGTAGACTGATCCAACGTCCACTACAGCAGTCCCAGGTCGACTCTGTAATCAGACACGTCATCAGTACTGGTTACACTCTAGGGCACCTCACTTACAGGCTTAGACGCAAACGCCTACCTATCCACTCCATAGATGGCGTTGCTGTCTAAGCGTCACCTCACCAGAGGTCAGCAGCGGCTACGTTACTAGCTAATTAAGACGGGAAACCAGCCCCTGTGGCCGGTATATCTCGTCCTCACTAGATGGCGTCGTCCATTTGGAGGGGGTTTCGGGAGTACTGGTTACACTCTAGGGCACCTCACTTACAGGCTTAGACGCAAACGCCTACCTATCCACTCCATAGATGGCGTTGCTGTCTAAGCGTCACCTCACCAGAGGTCAGCAGCGGCTACGTTACTAGCTAATTAAGACGGGAAACCAGCCCCTGTGGCCGGTATATCTCGTCCTCACTAGATGGCGTCGTCCATTTGGAGGGGGTTTTGGGAGCTGACCCACAGATGGGGTGGTCGTCACTGCTCCGTGCT
This sequence comes from Procambarus clarkii, assembly GCF_040958095.1. NCBI lineage: Eukaryota > Metazoa > Arthropoda > Malacostraca > Decapoda > Cambaridae > Procambarus > Procambarus clarkii. The sequence goes on along the minus strand of NC_091160.1, from coordinate 12,393,242 downwards.
CAGACGCTGGACTCGGGTCCGTAACATTAGGTATGTTAGGTTAAGTTAGGATGTGTTAGGTAAGTTAGGTTAAATTAGGTTATATAAGTTAAATTAGGTGAGGTTATTTAGGATATGTTCAGTTTGCTTAGGTTAAGTTATGCTAAGATAGGTTAGATTAGGTACGTTACGTTAAGATAGGTTAGGTTAGGTTTAGTTAGGTTAGGTTTAGTTAGGTTAGGATAGGTTAGGTAAGTTTGGTTAGGTTAGGTTAAGTTTAGTTAAGTTAGGAGATATACATTAAGTTAGATTAGGTTAGATTATATAAGTTAGGTTAGGTAAGTTACATTAAATTAGGTTGGGTAAGTTACATTAAGTTAGTAAGGTTAGGTTAGGCTATGTAAGTTAGTAGGTTAGGTTTGTTAATTAGGATATGTAAGCTAAGATGGATTAAGTTTAGTTAAGTTAGGTTAGGTTAGGTTTGGTTAGGTTTGGGTAAGTTAGGAGAGGTTTGGTTTAGTTAAGTTAAATTAGATTAGGTTAGTTGGGTTAGGATAAGTTTGTTAAGTTAGGTTAGGTTAGATACGTTTGGCTAGGTTTGGTTAGGTAAGTTGCAATAAGTTAGGTTAGGTTTCAGTAAGTTAGAGTAGGTTAGTTAAGTTAGGTTAGGTTAGGCAAGTTGCATTAAGTTAGGTTAGGTTAGGTAAGTGGCTTTAAGTAATGTAGGTTATGTTAGGCTAGGTTAGGTTAAGTACGTTATGTTAGGCTAGGTTAGGTTAGGTAAGTTGCTTTATGTTATGTTAGGCTATGTAAGTTAGGTTAGGTTAGGTTAGTTAAGTTAGGTTAGGATAGGTTAAGTTTAGTTAAGTTAGGTTAGGTTGGGTTAGGTTAGTTTGGTTAGGTTCAAGTAAGTTAGGATAGTTTATGTTTGGTATGTTAGGTTAGTTATGTTAGGTTAGGTTTGGGTAAATTAGGATAGGTTAAGCAAGTTAAGTTAGGTTAAGTTAGGTTAGGTTAGGTTAAGTTAAGTTAGGTTAGGTAAGTTATGATAGATTAGGTTATATAAGTCACGTTAGGTTAGATAAGTCATTTTAGGTTAGTTAGGTTAGTTTAGTTATGATTGGTTATGTTATGCAAGTTAAGCTGGTTAGGTTAAGTTAGGTTCGGTTACGTTAGGCAGGGTTAGTTACTCTAGGTTAAATTAGTTATGTTATGGTAAGTTTGATTAGGTAAAATACAACAGGGGGTGGGGAGGAATAGGTTAGAATAGGTTAGGTTAGATATATATTTGAAAAGAAGTGCAAGTTTTTTATGAAGAGCTGAACTAGTTACATTTGGGAGAGATATTTTTATCCTGAAAATGTCTTAGAGAACAACGTTGATGCCTAAGTGAACAGCACTGATGGATGAAGGAGAATTTCTTTGATGAAAGAAGGTGCCTTAGAGAACAGCTTTGATGACTGAGATTAACTTTTGATGTCTCTGAGAATAACTTTGATGTCTTGGAGAACAACTTTGATTACTGAGGCTAATTTTTTGATAGCTCTGAGAATAGTTATTGGTGGCTCTGAGAATAACTTTGATGACTGAGAATAACTTTTGAGGACATGGGTAGTATTTTTGATGTCTTTGAGCATGTCTTTGATATCTTGAAGAGTAACTTTGGGGTCTTTGAGTGCATTAATGATGTCTTTCATTGTGTCTTTGATGCCTTGAAGAGTGTCTTTGATGTTTGTGAGTGTGTCCTTTACTATATTTCTTACTCCACGAAGTATATATGAAAGTGCTGAACGAAGTTACATTTGACTACTCCATGAAGTATACTATTAGTTAAGAAAGCATTGAACGAAGCTACACTTGACAAGTAAAGATGATGAACATGGGTATTTTCAGTTGATTGACGAGTATTTTTAGTAAGGAAACGACAAGAAAACATGATAAACATGTTTTTTTTCAGTTGAAAGATGAATAATTTTAGTTAAAATTGACAAGAAAAAGATGATGAACGTTGATATTTCAGGTAATTGACAAGTAAGTTTAGTTAAAAAATTACAAGAAATGTTTGTCTTGCTACATTTCGTACTGAGTAAGTGCTGATCTGTTTAGGAACAGTGATGTGAAGAACATTCTGAAATAAATAAAAAAAGAATATTGAGTATAAAAGTTGTACAGGGAACACGTGATGAACATGAAAACATGAAATGATCACATAGAACATGAACTTGTGAAGAACATGCTAAGAACATTGAGAACATGAACTTGTGAACAACATGCTAAGAACATTAAGAACATGAATATTGAGTATAAAAGTTTTAAAGAGAACATGAGATGAGCATGAAAATATGACAACGAACACAGAGAACTTTGGGTAATATGAACTTGCAGAGAACATTAAACAATGGTAAAGAACATATTGAAAATATGATTAGAATGTGCAGAGAACGTTATGAGAATATGCTAAAAATCACGGAACAAAATAGAGAAACTGGTGAAAAATATGAACTGAACCTGCTGTGAACATTTGCAGAACACTGAGCGAACCCAGAAAACATGGATGAGAATGCGAAGAACACAGTGAATATAGAGAAAATATACAAATACGGTACGATTATTGAAGGTTTGGATTTGTTGGCGAATTGGAGGGATAAAGGGGGTGAAGGGGGAGCGGGCGAGATGAAGGGCAAAGGATGTTGGGGAAGGTAAGGGGGTAAGGGGCTGGGGAAGTAAGGGATGGGAAGGTAAGGGGGGAGGGAAGAGTAAGTGTGATTTGATCATGAGAATATTACATAGCTAAGTAAACAAAGGGTATTGAAGGTAAGGTGCCATCTGACAGTGTGAATATTAGCTTGTTAGTAATTATTTACATAGCTGAGTACAAAAAGGGTATTAATGGATAGGATGGGTTTACTCTGATAGACTGGAGAGCGTCTTGATCTGAATAAAGTTTCATGATCTAAGGCGAAGGATAGGAATTGGAGCACGGTTAAATTTTTATATATTTTATTACGGTACAAATATAGTGATTTTAAATCTAAGGGGATTTGGTCTGTTAATAATTATCTTACAGGAGCCTGCTAAGGTAGGGGATGAGAGCTGAAACTGGGTAATTTGCTTTTTGATTTATTGTACAGGCTCGGAAATAAGTATGCTTTAAATATCAAGGGAATTGGTTAGATACTGAAGAAGATACGAGAGGGAACTAAGGAGAAGGACTAGAGCTGGAGCTCGGTAACTAAAATGTCGTATTGTGCAATGTTTGAAATATGACTGATTAAAATTTCAGGGGTATTGGACAGTTAGTAAAAAAAAGAAAAATATGGTGTTAAAGTAAGGCAGGAAGAGGAGCTAGAACTTGTTTACTGACTCGATTTCATTTACTATGTTTGAAATAGCTATAATTTAAATCTCAAGTGATGTGGTTAGGTACTAAAGAAGATACGAGAGGGACGTAAGGTGGGGACAGAAGCTATAGTTTGTTAAGTGCTTTGATTTGTTTTACTATGTTTGAAAGATAACTGTTAAAAATTTTAGGGGGATTGGATTGTTAGTAGAGAATTTACGGGGATAAAGTAAGGCGAGAACAGGAGCTAGAACTTGCATATTGACTCGATTTGATTTACTACATCTGAAAAATGACGATTACAATTTCACGGGGATTGGTTAGGTATTAACGAAGATATGAGAAGGAACTAAGGTGGAGGACAGGAGCTGGAACTTGTTAACTGACTGAATTTTATTTACTACGTATGAAATATGTTTGAAATTGGGGTAAAATTTGGGCTATTAGTAACAAAAATGCGGTCACTGACAAATTTGGATCATAAACTGGACTCTGATGAAAATTGGTCTGAAAATGGTCTCTGAATATTTTTGGACTCAAACTGGACTAGCTCATTTTTTCGGTCTCATTTGGACTCTGATAATATTTGAATTTCCTCCATAAGAACTCTTTAAGAATGCAGGTATAAGTAAAACTATGAAATATTTTGGTCTTAATGCTGTTTCTGTTAAATTTGGGTCTTCAATTGGACTCTGATTAATTTCGGTCATAAACTGGACTCTGGCTATTTTTTTATAGGACTCTTATGGATTTTGGTCATAAAGTGGATTCTGATAAATATTGGTCTCAAAGTGATCTCTGACGAATTTTGGTCCTACAGTGAACTCCGATTAATTTAAGTCTTTTAACTACTCTCTGACTATTTTCGGATTTCTAATGGACTCTGATCAATTTTGGTCTTTTACCGGTCTCTGACAATATTTGGGTCTAAAATAATCTCTCTCTCATTTCGGTCTTATATGGTCTTTGAAATTATTTGGTCTAAAATAGTCACTGTCTTATTTGGGTCTAAAATAACCTCTGTAACATTTCGGTCTTATATCGTCTTACATGGAAAATCAGTCAAAATCGGTATTTTCAGGTGAAATAGCTGTAAACAGATGTAAAAATTAAAAGTCACGGCTAAAATGTCAATTTTCCTAAACAAAACTGCAGTGACAATATTCTCTGAAAATGGTCTTTATATACATATTTCGGTCTAACACTCTTAAATACACTTCTATGATTATATGAACAATGAAATATTTTCATAAAACTGAACTCTGAAAAATATTGAATTTTCCCATAAGAACTCTTTTCAAACTTCTAAGATCTCTGAAATTATTTTTCTCATAAGAAATCCTAAACTCCAAATTAGTGATTTATAAAACAAACAAAATTTCTCCGTAGAGTTTGTTTTTGGTAAGAACTGAAAAAATTTGAATTTCCGCCATAAAAAATCCTTTAAGACCTTAGCGGCCCCTTTCGCCTCGAATTTTCCCCATGAGAAACCTTTAAAACCTTAGCGGCCTCTTTTCCCCCGCCCTAAAAAAAAAAAAGTGGCTGTTAAGTTGCACTTCCGACTACTTGCCACCACCGCCCATGAGATGGGTATGGGGTGCATACTAAAGAAATGTATAAAATGAATGGTCTGATAAAAAAAGTTGTGACAAACCTGTATTATATAAGGATATTTTGGTTTGGTAATATTTGATATTATTATTTTTTTTTTACCATTCTGGATGTGAGTTTGTGTGTTTGTTAGTCGGTGAGTGTGTAAGGTTATGTGTTTATGGTTGTGTTAGTCCTTATGTCTGTTAGTCTGGCTGTGTTCACCTAATTGTGCTTGCGGGGGTTGAGCTCTGCACTTTCGTGGTGGTGCCACAATTTACAACTGTCAATCAATCACTTTTTGTTCAATTAACACAACTCTTAATCAATCATCTCACTGTTCAATCAACTCTCAACTCTCAATCAATCATTTTTTATTCTCACACACACACACACACACACATGGGAGAGGAAATTCTTCAGGAGTCAGAGAAGGAAAAAGACTTGGGGGTTGATATCACGCCAGACCTGTCTCCTACAGCACATATCAAGCGGATAACATCAGTGGCATATGCCAGGCTGGCCAACATACGAACGGCATTTAGAAACTTGTGTAAAGAATCATTCAGAACTTTGTATACCACATATGTCAGGCCAATCGTGGAGTATGCAGCCCCAGCATGGAGTCCATATCTAGTCAAGGATAAGACTAAACTGGAAAAGGTTCAGAGGTTTGCCACCAGACTAGTACCCGAGCTGAGAGGTATGAGCTACGAGGAGAGACTACGGGAATTAAACCTCACTTCGCTGGAAGACAGAAGAGTTAGGGGGGGACATGATCACCACATTCAAGATTCTGAAGGGAATTGATAGGGTAGATAAAGACAGTCTATTTAACACAAGGGGAACACGCACAAGGGGACACAGGTGGAAACTGAGTACCCAAACGAGCCACAGAGATATTAGAAAGAACTTTTTTAGTGTCAGAGTGGTTGACAAATGGAATGCATTAGGAAGTGATGTGGTGGAGGCTGACTCCATACACAGTTTCAAGTGTAGATATGATAGAGCCCGATAGGCTCAGGAATCTGTACACCTGTTGATTGATGGTTGAGAGGCGGGACCAAAGAGCCAGAGCTCAACCCCCGCAAACACAACTAGGTGAGTAAAAATAGGTGAGTACACACACACACACACACACACACAAACACACACACACAGACACACACACACACACACACACACTAACACACACACACACACACTAACACACACACACACACACACACACACACACACACACACACACACACACACACACACACACACACACACACACACACAAAGAGGGGGGGGAGGGCGAGGAGTAACACGGACATCAGGGTGAAAAAAAACTCTGCCCATTTGTTTCCCCTAAGGGCCGGGGGATCGACCACCGGTCCTTACGATTACGAGTTCCAAGCGCTGTCCACTCAGCCACAGGCCACTTGCCTGTGGCTGATTACAACCTCTGTTTAATCAGTACCTTTGATTGGCCGGGGTAAATTTTGGTTACAAAAGAGCAACTTATTGAAAGTTTAATTATTTCTTATTTATTTTTCTAGAGTAATTTTGAATTTCTCAGTGCTTAAATGGTGACTCGGGCTAATAAGCGGAGCATTCTGAACCCTCGATAATTTCACAATGGTTATTCGTAAATAATTATAATATTCTTTTACACAGTTAACTCAGTTATCATTTTGACAATACAGGTTTTGTGCAGAGTCACGAAGGGTCCACAGGGAAGCCGTGGATGTTTCCGAGTAATGTCGAAAAGAAGCGAGACAAAATTCATGAATACAAAAGTGTCGGTGGTAAAGTGCCGGACTGTATGGATCTCACGAGGGCCCACGACTTGGCAACTCTAAGTGTCGGACTTCCGTCATCTTTTGGTCACACTGTGTGGTGATCCGTGGGAGTCTGAACTAAGACACTAATCGTCTCTAGTGATAAAATCTCAAGTTTACTCATAGAGAGTTTTATACTTTTTTGTTCAGTTTTTTTGCGAGTTAAAAAAGTATAAAATTTCTGGTCTAAGGGATTAGTGAAGTATTTTCATTCTTCAGTAAATACTACTTGATTTTGGTTTGATACTATATGAAACTCCTTTGGTTTTGTCGAAGAGAAACCCATGACTTGACCAAACAGTGTAAGGATGAAACAATTAATTTGAGAGGGAGGGTGGGGGAAAGCTCCAAGCCATTACTACTATAGCACTTGGAAGGGGTCAGGATAAGGATTTGGGATGGGACGAAGAGAAGAAATGGTGTCCAACCACTTCGATGGTCGGGGATTGAACGCCGAACTGCATGAAACATGACCGTCGCTCTACCGTCCAGCCCAAGTGGTTGGATGCTTGCAGCAACTTCTAGAATAACAGAACTACAGAGACCAGTTAAAGGTACCTGGGCACCTGAGGACCTGAGATAAATATTTTCTTATATCAGAGTGAGAGTGATATCAGATACACAATTTGAAAACGATACAGCAGACAGAACAGATTTCTTACCCAAGCGGCTGAACCAGGTCAGGTGCTGGTGATGAGTCAGGACAGAGGCGGACAAACTTCATAAGAATGAGAGGCAGCCAGGTGGTCGAGGAGTGACAGGCAGAGAGATGTGCGAGGAGTGACAGGCAGACAGGTGCGCGAGGAGTGACAGGCAGAGAGATGGGCGAGGAGTGACAGGCAGACAGGTGGTCGAGGAGTGACAGGCAGAGAGATGTGCGAGGAGTGACAGGCAGACAGGTGCGCGAGGAGTGACAGGCAGAGAGATGTGCGAGGAGTGACAGGCAGACAGGTGCGCGAGGAGTGACAGGCAGACAGATGGGCGAGGAGTGAGAGGCAGACAGGTGCGCGAGGAGTGACAGGCAGACAGATGGGCGAGAAGTGACAGGCAGATAGGTGGGTGAGGAGTGACAGGCAGACAGGTGGGCGAGAAGTGACAGGCAGACAGGTGCGCGAGAAGTGACAGGCAGACAGGTGCGCGAGGAGTGACAGGCAGAGAGATGTGCGAGGAGTGACAGGCAGACAGGTGCGCGAGGAGTGACAGGCAGAGAGATGTGCGAGGAGTGACAGGCAGACAGGTGCGCGAGGAGTGACAGGCAGAGAGATGTGCGAGGAGTGACAGGCAGACAGGTGGGCGAGGAGTGACAGGCAGATAGGTGGGCGAGGAGTGACAGGCAGAGAGATGGGCGAGAAGTGACAGGCAGACAGGTGGGCGAGAAGTGACAGGCAGACAGGTGGGCGAGGAGTGACAGGCAGATAGGTGGGCGAGGAGTGACAGGCAAATATATGGGCGAGGAGTGACAGGCAGAGAGATGAGCGAGGAGTGACAGGCAGACAGGTGGGCGAGGAGTGACAGGCAAAGATATGGACGAGGAGTGACAGGCAAAGATATGGGCGAGGAGTGACAGGCAGACAGGTGGTCGATGAGTGACAGGTAGACAGGTGGGTGAGGAGTGACTGGCAGACAGATGGGTGAGGAGTGACTGGCAGACAGATGGGTGAGGAGTGACAGGAAGACAGGTGAGCGAGGAGTGACAGGCAGACAGGTGGGCAAGGAGTGACTGGCAGACAGATGGGTGAGGAGTGACCGGCAGACAGGTGGGCGAGGAGTGACAGGTAGACAGGTGCGCGAGGGGTAACAGACAGTCAGGTAGAAGAGGAACTTAACGAAATGTTCCAGGAAGTTTTCACAATAAAGAAAGAACAATTGTCTTAACTGAGTGGGAAACCCGTAAGATCTAGAAGCTCTGGAGAACTTTCATATTTCCAGAGATGATACAAAGAATCATCTGCCGGAGGTGGATGCGACTCCGTCTGTGGCACCAGACAGAATCTCGTCATGGAGGCTAGAAGTAGAGATGTGGGCGGACTTCATATTTATGGATTATCGGGAAAATCGTTGACACGGTCCCACATAAGAATCTTGTATATAAATAATGAATTCATCACTATTAAGTGAAGCATGAGGGCGGGAGTCAGCTGAGGCTGGTGTTGTGTTCGTCTCCGGATGACTTAGGGTTCCCTGGTGAGGTAAAATAACAATGATGAGACGTCATAGGAGAGGACTGCTTATCTCAGTCACCTGCAAACTATTACTATATAATAAAACTGATTTTTTACTCCTGCAGCAACTTACTGGTTCTTTAATTGTGATTAATTTAATCATTAATATTGAATACTGATTTAATCCCTATTTGCAAGTAATTCATGTTTGTCCAAATAAATGTAATGTTACACACACACACACACACACACACACACACACACACACAAACACACACACAAGTTCTTCCTCCCACTACCTGGGAGAAGTGCAGTGGGAGGAAGAACTTAGAGGAAAAACAGTGCAAGGTATGATGAACCAAGTCATATTGAAATACAAGGAGGCTGAAGAGAGATTTATTCCAACAATAAAGGAAAAAAGCAGGAGGGAATATAATAACCCATGGTTTAATAGACAGTGTCAGGAAGCAAAGGTGAGAAGCAGGAGGGAGTGGAGGAAGTACAGAAGACAAAGGACAGAGGACAACAGGATTAGATGTAACAGAGCTAGGAATGATTACATTAACATAAGACGAGTGTCGGAAAGAAATTATGAGAATGATATTGCAGTCAAAGCGAAAAAGCAACCTAAATTACTACATAGCCATATAAGAAGGAAGATGTCGGTAAATGACCAAGTGACAAGACTGAGGAAAACAGAAGGGGCATATACAGAAAGCGACAAGGAAATCTGCGAGGTACTGAATGCAAAATTCTATGGAGTGTTCACAACCGAGCCTGAGCAGCTCCCATTGTTAGAAGCGATTACCCAAGATGAAAGACTATCAGATATAAAGGTGACAGCAGAGGAGGTAATGGAACAGTTGACAACACTGGATGCATATAAAGCTGTTGGACCAGACAAAGTATCACCGTGGATACTTAAAGAGGCAGCGCAGGCTCTCAGCGTGCCTCTGGCAATGATCTTTAATGAGTCACTTATGTCAGGAGAATTGCCCAGTTGCTGGAAGGAGGCAAATGTCGTACCGATTTTCAAAAAAGGTGATAGGGAGGAGGCACTTAACTACAGACCCGTATCACTGACAAGCATCCCCTGCAAAATACTTGAAAGAATAATTAGGCTAAGACTTGTTGAGCACCTGGAGAGCATTGGGTTTGTAAACAAGCACCAACATGGGTTCTGGACAGAGAAATCATGCCTAACAAACCTTTCAGAATTCTATGATAAAGTAACAAGGATAAGGCAGGACAGAGAAGGCTGGACAGACTGCATGTTTCTTGACTGCCAAAAGGCCTATGATACAGTACCGCACATGAGACTGCTATACAAACTTGAGAGGCAGGCAGGAGTAAGCGGAAAGGCCCTAGTATGGGTGAAGAACTACCTAACAGGAAGGAGCCAGAGGGTAATGGTAAGGGGCGAGAAGTCGGACTGGCGAACAGTAACAAGTGGAGTACCTCAAGGATCGGTGCTAGGAAAAATCCTCTTTCTAATATACGTAAATGATATGTTTACATGAGTGGAATCATACATGTCAATGTTTGCGGATGACGCAAAATTAATGAGAAGAGTTGTGACAGACGAGGATTGAAGGATCCTCCAAGAGGACTTAAACAGTTTGCAGAGATGGTCAGGGAAATGGCTACTGGAGTTTAACACCAGTAAATGTAAAGTTATGGAAATGGGATCAGGTGACAAGAGACCAAAGGGACAGTACACAATGAAGGGGAACAGCTTACCTATAACGATTCGAGAAAGAGACCTGGGAGTGGATGTGACACCTAATCTAACTCCTGAGGCACATATAAATAGGATAACGACAGCAGCGTACTCTACACTGGCGAAAATTAGAACTTCATTCAGAAGCTTAAATGAGGAGGCTTTTAGGGCACTTTACACTGCCTACGTGAGACCTGTCTTAGAGTATGCCGCGCCATCATGGAGCCCCCACCTGAAGAAACACATAAAGAAACTGGAGAAGGTTCAGAGGTTTGCGACGAGGCTTGTCCCAGAGTTACGAGGAATGGGATATGAAGAGCGTCTGAAGGAACTGAGCCTTACGACACTAGAGAAAAGAAGGGAGAGAGGAGATATGATAGGGACATATAAAATACTCAGGGGAATTGACAAAGTGGAAATAGAAGAAATGTTCACACGTAATAATAACAGAACGAGGGGACATGGGTGGAAACTGGAAACTCAGATGAGTCACAGATGTTAAGAAGTTTTCTTTTAGCGTGAGAGTAGTGGAAAAATGGAATGCACTTGGGGAACAGGTTGTGGAAGCAAATACTATTCATACTTTTAAAACTAGGTATAGTAGGGAAATGGGACAGGAGTCATTGCTGTAAACAACCGATAGCTGGAAAGGCGGGATCCAAGAGTCAATGCTCGATCCTGCAAGCACAAATAGGTGAGTACAAATAGGTGAGTACACACACACACACACACACACACACACACATTCATAAACATGATGAATAAATGAGAAAAAATAGTAGAAGCCATGATTAAGATTTGAACCTATGATTTGGGTAACTCCCAAACAACCCTTTAAACCACTATACACCACGCCATGGTAGAAACTTTGCAACCATGAATTCAAGGGAACCCTGTAGGTAACCTTAGGCTTCAAATGAAGCCAAACAAGGGTTTCACACAACTCCCTCATGCATTCTAGATTGTAATATAGTAATTTAACTTTCTCCGCTTTTCAAATATACAAATTAATCACATTACCATGATGTATAAAATGAAAAAATCAGTAGGAGCAATGATGAAGATTCAAACCTATCACATTAACATTTCGAGGTTCGAAATGTTAAAGTGATTATTTTAAATCACATTAACATTTGGAAATCACATTTTCCAGTGATTTCTCGGTAAGAATCAAGGGATCCACTCTGCCTACATTTTTCAGCAAGAACCATGGATTCATTGTGTCTACATTTATGTCTACATACTTCGGTCTATCTTATCACTGCACAGGGTTATTGCAATCCTGCTCTATCCACACACCAAGATCTTATATCAATTTATTAGGGAGGTTATCATAATGTTTCGGTCTTTGTGGGCTTGTCACACTCAATAATTCAAAGGTCTTGGAGAAAAATATTTTTTTCCATATTTTTAAAGAAAAAAAATAATGTTAAGTTTGTTACTTCATTAATTTTTATGTTGAAGAGAAGTAAGTACAATAGGGTGCAGCTCCAAAACTGGCCTAGTTGTCTTGCGTGCATACCCTCATCGAGCCGCCATGACTCCCTGCTCTCTTCTTGTTTGAAATGATCTTCTAAATCCCCTTTTAGTTAATTATTGTCCACTGTCACCTTGTCTGCAACCCGTGACCTACCTCTCTCTCTCTCTCTCTCTCTCTCTCTCTCTCTCTCTCTCTCTCTCTCTCTCTCTCTCTCTCTCACTCTCTCACTCTCTCACTCTCTCACTCTCTCACTCTCTCACTCTCTCTCTCTCCTCTCTCTCTCTCTCCTCTCTCTCTCTCTCCTCTCTCTCTCTCTCTCTCTCTCTCTCTCTCTCTCTCTCTCTCTCTCTCTCTCTCTCTCTCTCTCCCCTCTCTCTCTCTCTCTCTCTCTCTCTCTGTGGGAAATTTTTACCCACCATATCTAATAATCATCTAAGAAATGTATAATTACTATATCATTTCTATATCATATCAAAATCATATCTAAATCGTATCAAAATCATATTAGAATCATTAAAGATTCATTATATAGCTTGATCCTGGATGACAATGTCACCATGAACACGTACGCAACTGGGCCCTTTTGATGCCTACGTGTCTTTGTACATGATCTCTCAAGGATCCAGAAGCTTCTAGAAGGATTTGTTAATTAAAAAACTATTGGAACATTTATTCAACATCCGGTAGGGATAATATCGAATCCTTAATAAGATTCAGTGGTACTTTCAAATACTACTTATAATCTTTAAATCTTATATCTAATTATATTATAATCACATCTTATCTTAATCATAAGTCTAGACTGTAAAAATAATCAATCAATATTCATAGAAGGCTACCGTGCTCAGAGAGCATGGCAGGGCGATGGGGGGGAGTGAAGCGCCCACCAACAAAGCCCGAGGGCACTTCGCGTTTGTTTACAACTGAGTGAACAAGTGACTGATCCTTAGCGAACATTACCAGCTCAAGGACACCTTATCTAATATTTTTATCGTCAGTGAATACTCTCTAGAACTGGGGGAGTACCTGGACAATATCTACAAGGAAAATTCTAGAACATTTATATAAACTAAGAGTGTATAGTGGAGATCACGGTGACACGGTTTCCTCCACCTTCATTCATAATCTTTTATCAACCAATCATTCTTCTGCAACTGCAGGATAATCACGTAGCAACGCTACCAGATCATCATACAGCAACGCTGTAGCAAAATATAGTGCCTGAACTCGACAAGAGAGTTAATCAGTCTGGCAAACTTGTCAGACAAGGCACCCCGACTGGCAGAGAAGTATATTGAGGGTTATTTGGTATATGATTGGCCAATTGTATGCTTGTGTAACTTTAATATCCTATAAATCTGTCTGTTGGTTAAAAAGCGAGGCGAAGCCTCACATTTCAGTAAGTTTATTAAAATTGTAGTGTAGCTGTGAATATATTCAGCACTAGACTCGTAAGTGTCCATTCTGTCAGAAAAGAATTCAGCCTCAATAAGTAAAAACCTCACAAGTGTCCATAGTGTTGGAAAAGATTCAGTCAAGCTAACTGTATGAAGTGAATAAATACATTGCATATGTACTTGAATATATAAATTAAGTTATCAATTGCTTGCTTAGTTATTTTTAAGTTATCATATAAGTTCATTTAATTGAATATAATTTCTAGTACTTAGTTAACAGTATTTAGACTACATTTAAGGTCATTTATTATACTTTTACAATTTAATTTGTTGTTTATAGTATAAGTACATATTGGCTGTTAATAGTTATGGTGCTAGGTTAGACTATGTATGTTTAAATCCCTGATTTAAACAGAGCCAGTGTTCAGTCATATAACTGAATTTATTAAATCTTATCCTTGTATAAAATACAAGCTGATGTGAGATCCCTGTCTACAGGTGGACTGGAACTTCTATCAACAAAGTCATTCACCCCACCTGTTCCTTACAGCCCACAGTCTGTCATTAGGAAAAGAGGAACTAAGATTTACAACCCTAGCTACAGATTTTAATTGAATTAATTTGCAGACAGTAAATTTTTAATTTAGTTCAGTACAAGTCCCTGGTAGTCTCCTCTTATATCAATCCCAGCAGGTTTTTCCCACATTAATGGTCCTTCGAACCTAGATAATAATGGTCCTTTGTACCTAGATATTTATGATCATTCGTTTACCGAATATTTCAATGCCAAATACATAAGAAACTTCTTGAATTTGCATTGGAATAATTCTTACATATTCTAGCCTAACCTAGCTATCAGCCAATATTTATCATAGCTATATATCTAAGTAAGCAAATAGTTTGCAGTGGCTTAAGCCACCATATCCATTATCTAGTAAGCATTCATAGCATACTGATACTGTTCAGTGTGAAGAAACCACAGTAATTAAGTATATCAGTGTCAAAGACACAACTGCATCTTAATCATATTATTACCTACCTCACTTGTGGTAACATTACATGCATATTTAAGTGTATTATCTAGCATTATCTCTAATCTACTGATTTTCAGAGCTGCTCATTACATAATATTCTTTAAAAAAGTGTTATCATCACTGTAAGAGCATTTCATTACAATCTAACTATAATCAACTATATCATACCCTATTACAGGTAAAACCAGTAGACATTCTACTGTATTTTATCAAGCAACTATTAGGGTAACAGATCTTGTAATAACTTTGCAAAAATAGTGCCATTTACTATTTTTAAAAAATTATTACAGGATTTACCAACTTGGTGCATTCGTGCATTCGGGTCACAAATCAAATTATTACAGTACTTTTGATAATTGAACACCTGCTACAACCAGATTCCAGGGAGGAAATGAAGGACGATCTTTGGAATCATTATCTAAGTAGACAGGAAAGCTCATTTATCAAAATACATTAACATCAAACATATTCATCAGAAAAAAGAGAAAAATCTCGGAATCTCCGAAACTCGGAAAAAGTCAAAATGGCTAACAGTATTCCACCAGCAGCTGAAACAGGAAATAGGAGGACACTTAATGGTCTGCAAGATCACCCAACTCAACTGATTGACAAATGTCAAAAGTTGGCTAGACAACCATCTCCTGATTTAATAATTCTGAATACCCGAGTAAAAGCAGCTGTGGATAAGTATGAACAAATCAAACGCCATGCAGAGATTTATCTAACAGAAATGGCTAATGCAGATTTAACCCGAAGGGAACTTCAGGAAATTGTCGTTGAAGTGACAATGTATGAAGATAAAATCCAAGATCAACTTGATCCTTTAATCAAACAAATATCTCAAGCAGGAACCCAATCCAATGTGAGCTCATCCACTCAACAGAGCAATGCAACTATCACACATATAGCCGCAGAGCTCCCAAAGGTACAATTACCATATTTTGAGGGCAAGGATGAAGACGATTAGGATACCTTCTGGAGACACTTTGATTCTATAATAAACTCCAAGACCTCTCTCAAAAAGGCGACAAAGTTTCAATATTTGCAAGGCCAGTTACGGGGAGAGGCAAGGCAGGTCATTGCTAATTTGTCATTAACGGATGATGATTACGACCATGCCTTACAGTTGTTACAAGATAACTACAGTGATAAGGAGACTGCCATTGCACGTCTCTCATACAAAGTATTGGATTTACCCCTCTCCAAATAAAAGTTATGAGTCACTGCAATCATTTCGATTGTCTATAGAATCAATCATCAAAGCCCTCAGTACAAAAGTACCTGTAGGAGATGCAGAGTGGCTTATAAAGTTAATCATTCAAAGGAAACTTCCAAATGAGGTCATAGACAGCCTATGCACTCATTATAACACCAACATCTTATCACAAAGCCAAATCATTGATGGACTTCGAGCTTACGTACAAAGATTACGAAGCCGAGGAAAACTTAGATCTCAAGAAAAAATCCCCAAAGGTGAATCCACGGACAAAAACAGAAATGTCCAAAATGGCAGTCAAAAATCAAGGCAACAAAACTCCTCTTCTGCAAAGTGGAAACAGAATAATGTTGGCTCTTATGCTATATCCCCCACAGTTAACAGAACTGTAGGAAACCAAGCTCCTAAGACAGATAAGACAAAAGGAGCCACAAGTGCCCCAAAATGTTTATTCTGTCAAGAAGCACATACCATTTATCAATGCACAGTTTATGAAGGCCGTGCCAGTGGAATCGATCGACTGAAATCTCTGAACAGGTGCATCCGTTGTCTACGGAAGCACGATACAAGTGAGTGTAACACTCAATTGCAGAACTGCCAATATTGTCATGAAAGTGTACATCACACAGCACTCTGTGGTGATATTAACACCCAATCCAGATCACAGACTTCCAATAATCAACCTGCATCTCAGGCAAAGCCCAAAGATGATAATACCACCACAGCCGTACAATTCTGTACAGTAATGAGCAATGTCAACGACTTGGATACAGAAATTGTTACAACAGCCATATTGCCTACTGCACAGCTAGAACTATGCAATCAAGGAATTTGTATTCCAACTAGAGGCTTTTTTGATCAAGGGTCACAGAAAACCTTTATCAGTAAAAAGATGGCAGAAGATTTACAACTTAAATCTTCAAAGCAAGTATCTACCTCCATATCAGGGTTTTTTACTAATTCTGGTCGTAGAACCTTTCCAGTAGTAAAACTCAATGTCTGTCTAGGTACATCCCAAAGGACAGTAGAAGCCATAGTAGTTGATAAAATTCCTACTGAAATGGAAGTGACTGGTCTGACAGCCACAATTAAATTCCTAAAAGAAAAAGGAATACAATTAGCAGATCCTCTGCTTGATTCTGACTACATAGGAGATATCGGAATCCTGATTGGAGCTGACTACTATCATCGATTCATTCTTGGATCAGAAGAATCTATGGGTATGAATATACTCAAATCAGCAGGAGGCATATTGATGACAGGACCTATACTAGATCTTGAACCTTCAACTCCTGAAAAATCAGATCATACAGAAACTGTAATAGTGGCATGACTAGGCAAAGAACAGTCACCACTTAAAATACCCCACATGATTGATGATGGATTGGAATCTGTACATCAATTGTGGGAACTTGATGCCATAGGAATAATTCCTGAACAACCAAGTCCTGATGATGTCTGTGCATACAATCAATACTTAGAAACTGTACAGTACCATGATGGACAGTACTGGGTAAGGCTACCATGGAAAATCAACCATAAAACCTTACCTACCAATTATCACCTGGCTTATAGTCAATTTAAATCGCAACTAGCAAAGCTAAGAAAAAGGCCTGAGCATTTAAAACTCTATCATGAGATTATTGCTCAACAATTAAAGAATAAATTCATCGAAGTCGTGAAACATGACAATACGCAAACAGGCCATTTTTTACCTCACATGGCTGTAATGAGAGAATCAAAAACAACTCCTTTACGGATAGTTTTTAATTGTAGCTCTAAATCTGGACCCCAAGGAACCAGTCTAAATGATTGTTTGCAAACAGGTCCAAGTCTAACTCAGAAATTGTATGACATACTGTTGAAGTTTAGACTTAACAAATATGCGTATTCAGCAGATATAAGTAAGGCCTTTCTAAGAGTTGGCTTACAGGAAGAAGATAGAGACTTCACTAAGTTTCTATGGGTAGAGAACCCAGAAGATGTCAATAGTCCTATAGTGACTTTCAGATTCTCATCAGTTCTTTTTGGCGCGACAAGTAGTCCATTTCTATTGCAAGCAACTCTAGACACTCATCTGAAGAAATCATCAAGTCCCTGTAAGACTGAAATCAGTCAAAATCTATATGTAGATAATTTTCAAGGAAAGTTAATAGTACTACTGAACTGTTACAATTATATCAAGAGGCCAACAAGGAGCTACGAGGTGCCAACATGCCACTACAATCTTGGGCCTCTAATAATGCAACATTGAATAATCAAATAGCAAGAGATTACCCTGAATATCACGTACCAGAATCACAAAAGGTGTTAGGTATGGATTGGGATTTAATCTCGGACACAATCACGATCAAATCCGTGCCAGTAAATTACTACATCACTACAAAAAGGGATTTGCTTTCACAAGTTAGCAAAGTATTTGACCCACTTGGTCTACTAAATCCTTTGACTATCAAGTGGCATTTATTGGTGCAAGAAGCATGGAAGGCTAAGGTTGGTTGGGATGATCCACTACCAATCCAGTTACAAAAAGCTTGGATGGGAGTGGCTCAAGAACAAACTTTAGTTGAAAAGATAATCTTTCCGAGACACATAGTCGAGGAAAATGAGGAAGTATCACTACATGTATTCGCAGACTCGTCAGCCAAAGCTTTTGGAGCTTGTGCTTACTTAGTGACTTCTAATCAATCATATCTTATCACCTCTAAGGCCAGAGTCGCTCCATTAAAAAAGAGGACTTTGCCTCAGATGGAACTAACAGCCCTGCTAACTGGCACACGCGTAGCAGTGCATATCAAACAAGTCTTGTCTACCATGAACATCAAAGATGTCATTATATGGTCTGACAAATGAAGCTGTCTTACAATGGGTACGAAACGACAACTGTCCAACTCCATATGTAAAAAGTCGCGTCTCGGAAATTAAAGAAATTTCCGCAGGCTGCATGTACCAACAAAGGATAATCCAGCTGATCTCTTATCAAGAGGTATGACATTTAAACAGTTTGCAAAGGCAGATATTTGGTTTCATGGGCCTCGATGGTTAGTAAATGGTAGTTGGCCTGAACAAAAGAAACACGTCATTACGACACAAACCATAACTACCACCAGGCAGCAAGCACAAAAATCAGTCTTGGATTGTACTCGTTACTCCTCGCTCATCAAATTAATCAATGTAACACAGAACGTGTTTCATTATCTCAGGAAAAAAGGTATAAAATACACTTTTCCAGATGCACTTATCTATTGGGTAAGACAAGCCCAGAGAGAAACTTATGGGAATAACTATGAAAATCTTCCGCATAAGTTAAAACACAATCTCGGTCTGTGGATAGACCAAGAAAATCACAACATTCTGCGTTGTGGAGGGAGACTTAAACACGCAGATATCAATCTAGATACCGTGCATCCATGGCTTTTACCAAAAAATCATTGGATCACAAGGTTGATTGTGTTGCATACACATCAACAAATCATCAAACATGGAGGAGTGTTAGACACACTCACACAAATCAGACAGCAGTACTGGATTCCTCAGGGAAGACAGTCAGTCAAATCAATCTTGAAGAATTGCATGATATGCCGAAGGTACGATGCAAGAACTTGCTCTTATCCAGGGCCACCACCCCTACCAAAGGAACGAGTGGTCCATCTACAACCTTTCGAAACGACAGGAGTAGATTATACAGGAGCAATATATCTAACAGGGACTGCAGATGAGCAACCTATCAAGGCATACATCTGTCTGTTCACCTGTGCTACCACCAGGGCAGTACATCTAGAGGTAACACCCGATATGACTGCTCAATCATTTATTCAAGCTTTCCGCAGATTCGCAGCCCGCCGATCATGCCCTAAGCTGATGATTTCAGATAACGGAGCAAACTTGGTAGCTGGAGAACCATGTCTACGGGAAATCTGTTCCCATCCTGCAGTTACTTCCACACTGGAACAGCGTCATTGCAGATGGAAATTTATCCCTCCAAGAGCCCCATGGCACGGAGGATTTTATGAACGGATAATAGGAACTGTAAAAAGATCCTTGAGAAAATCTCTACACCGTCAGAAAATCAATCTTCAAGAACTCCAGACAGTAATCACGGAAATAGAATCAAGGGTGAATAACCGGCCGTTGACTTACTTGTCTGAGGATCCTACTCAACATGAGCCATTAAGTCCTGCCCACCTAATGTATGGAAGACTTCTGACTCCAGTACCATCTCTAGTGGATGATGAGATCAGAGATCCCTCATATGTGGGTCAGAGCGAGTTGGTTCAGGGGTATAAGCATCTGTCCAGCATAATCCAAAAATGGAATGATGTTTGGACAAAAGAATATCTTACATCTCTACGAGAACATCACTATGGGGCCAATGTCCCACATAATATATCTAATCTCCAACCTGGCGATATTGTCTTGGTAGACAGTGATGGCCCTAGGGCTGACTGGCCATTAGGTAAAGTTGTCTCAGTCCATCCAGATAGGGGATTTTGAGAATAGTCAAAATCCTGTCTAAAGGAACAACTTCCCTGAAGACATTGGACAAACTCATCCACATGGAATCAGTGAGCCAATTGCAGTTAGATCCTGAGAGACCTCAAGACACTCTAACTCCACAAGACCCACAGACTCCTAACAGACACAATCGTCCACAACGGACAGCAGCACAAAAGTGCAAGCAAAATTTACACTTGTATTATCAATCCAATGGAGAGTAAATAAATACATATGGTTACTATTGTCCTAAGTATTGGACTCTGTGCCAATTCTCTCCCTCTGGAAGATGTGGGAAATTTTTACCCACCATATCTAATAATCATCTAAGAAATGTATAATTACTATATCATTTCTATATCATATCAAAATCATATCTAAATCGTATCAAAATCATATTAGAATCATTAAAGATTCATTATATAGCTTGATCCTGGATGACAATGGCACCATGAACACGTGCGCAACTGGGCCCTTTTGATGCCTACGTGACTTTGTACATGATCTCTCAAGGATCCAGAAGCTTCTAGAAGGATTTGTTAATTAAAAAACTATTGGAACATTTATTCAACATCCGGTAGGGATAATATCGAATCCTTAATAAGATTCAGTGGTACTTTCAAATACTACTTATAATCTTTAAATCTTATATCTAATTATATTATAATCACATCTTATCTTAATCATAAGTCTAGACTGTAAAAATAATCAATCAATATTCATAGAAGGCTACCGTGCTCAGAGAGCATGGCAGGGCGATGGGGGGAGTGAAGCGCCCACCAACAAAGCCCGAGGGCACTTCGCGTTTGTTTACAACTGAGTGAACAAGTGACTGATCCTTAGCGAACATTACCAGCTCAAGGACACCTTATCTAATATTTTTATCGTCAGTGAATACTCTCTAGAACTGGGGGAGTACCTGGACAATATCTACAAGGAAAATCCTAGAACATTTATATAAACTAAGAGTGTATAGTGGAGATCACGGTGACACGGTTTCCTCCACCTTCATTCATAATCTTTTATCAACCAATCATTCTTCTGCAACTGCAGGATAATCACGTAGCAACGCTACCAGATCATCATACAGCAACGCTGTAGCAAAATATAGTGCCTAAACTCGACAAGAGAGTTAATCAGTCTGGCAAACTTGTCAGACAAGGCACCCCGACTGGCAGAGAAGTATATTGAGGGTTATTTGGTATATGATTGGCCAATTGTATGCTTGTGTAACTTTAATATCCTATAAATCTGTCTGTTGGTTAAAAAGCGAGGCGAAGCCTCACATTTCAGTAAGTTTATTAAAATTGTAGTGTAGCTGTGAATATATTCAGCACTAGACTCGTGAGTGTCCATTCTGTCAGAAAAGAATTCAGCCTCAATAAGTAAAAACCTCACAAGTGTCCATAGTGTTGGAAAAGATTCAGTCAAGCTAACTGTATAAAGTGAATAAATACATTGCATATATACTTGAATATATAAATTAAGTTATCAATTGCTTGCTTAGTTATTTTTAAGTTATCATATAAGTTCATTTAATTGAATATAATTTCTAGTACTTAGTTAACAGTATTGAAATCGCCAGCTTCAGAGTCAAGGGTGCCGAGTCTATCCTGTCTGTGGGTGCAGTTTATAGAATTCCTAACACTGATGTGTCCGAATTCAACTCAAACCTTAGAAATCTAATACTTGATAACAGACTGAACAAAAACCACCTAATTATCGCAGGGGACTTTAATATTGACCTCTGCGAGCCAGAACACCCTACTGCTGTTAGCTTCCTCAACTGTATGAATTCCTGCTTCCTCATACCCTTAATCACTAGACCTACTAGAATCACTGATAGCACTGCCACGACTCTAGATCACATCTGGACAAATATAACCTCTCCGCTTACTTCAGGTATAATCACCGATAGCACTACAGACCATTACCCCACATTTCTCTTAACTAACATTAGCAAACCACCTCTAGAAACAAGGGAGTTAAGCTTTAGGCTGCACAATGAAACTGCTATAAACAATTTTATAACTGCTGCTGATAATGTCAACTGGGAGTCCGAGTTAGGTAACATAGGGGACATCAACCTAGCAGTGCAATCTTTTCTACAAACAACTCTTAGCCTTTATAATACCCACTGTCCTATGCTTACAAAACAAGTCACAACCAAAAAGCTTAACAATCCCTGGCTTACAAAGGGAATACTTAAATCTATTAATAAAAAACATGACCTTGAGAAAAAGTATAGGTTAGGGATTGTCTCCAAAGAATTCTCAAAGAATTACTCATTATTGCTATCTAAGATAATTAGACGAGCTAAAACTAAGTACTACGAAGATAAATTTACCCAAATCAAGAGCAACATTAAACAAACATGGAGAACAATTTCACAAATATTGGGATCAAAGAAGTCTTTAAATAACAAACCGACTCTCCTGTCTAATAACGATGGTCAGCTTTCAGCCTCTGATTCTGCTATTGAGTTCAATAGGTTCTTCTCTTCCATTGGTTCATCCCTTGCTAATGATATTCCATCTTCCAGTACTGACATTAAGGACTATCTGACAGGGAACTATCCCCAGTCTCTGTACCTAAAGCCTATTAATTCCATTGACGTCAATGAGATAATCCTTTCCCTTAAGTCTGGTGCCCTTGAGGAGATACCAACTTTAATCTACAAGAAAGCCTCCAGATCTTTAGCCCCTGCTATTGCTTTGCTCTTCAACAAGTCACTTGAACTCCAAACCTTTCCAGATATTCTAAAAAAAGCGAGAGTAACGCCTGTCCACAAATGTGGTGATCTCACAGATGTTAACAACTACAGACCTATATCAATCCTGCCAAACTTGTCAAAAAATTTTGAAAAACTAATCTATAAGCAGCTTTACTCATATCTAGCCAAACTCAATATACTTAGCCCTTGCCAATATGGCTTCAGGCCCAAAAAAAGCACTAACGATGCACTTATTAGTATGCTTAACTCGATTCATACAGCTCTTGATAAAAATGAGTTCCCTGTTGGGTTATTTGTGGACCTGCGTAAAGCTTTCGATACTGTCAACCACCAAAACCTTCTTCTTAAATTACATCATTATGGTGTCAGAGGACACTCCCTACAATACCTCAAATCCTACCTTACTGACAGACTCCAATGTGTTTCTGTGAATAATACAATTTCTCCCACCCTACCCATCAACATTGGTGTTCCCCAGGGCAGTATACTTGGCCCTCTCCTCTTTCTCATCTACATTAATGACCTTCCAAATGCCTCCCAACACCTCAAACCAATCCTATTTGCTGACGACACAACCTTCATTTACTCCAGTCCTGATCCCCTTGCTCTAAATGCCACAGTAAATACTGAGCTAAATAAAGTCCATCTGTGGCTAACTGCCAACAAACTCACCCTTAACATTGACAAAACTTTCTATATTCTGTTTGGCAATAAATCCTCTAATCAAATAAATCTCAAAATAAACAATACCCAAATTTGTAACAAATTAGATGGCAAATTCCTTGGCATTCTCATTGACCACAAGCTGAATTTCCAGGGACACATTCTAAACATATCTAAAAAAGTTTCAAAAACTGTGGGCATTCTTTCTAAGATCAGATATTATGTACCACGCCCTGCCCTGGTGACTCTCTATTACTCCCTTATCTATCCATATCTCAACTATGGTATTTGTTCTAGGGGCTCTACTACCCAAAATCATTTACGTCCTCTAATTACTCAACACAAAGCTGCTATTAGGACAATATCCAATTCTGGCCCCAGACATCACTCGGTACCCCTATTCAAATCCCTGAATATGTTAGACATTAAGTCACTGCACATTCTCTCATGTGTACTATACATATACAAAACGCTAAATTGTAATGCCAATCCTGATCTCAAAAGCTTCATAGAAGGTTGTAACAGAACCCATGAGCACCACACCAGAAATAAATACAGTTTTGATATTCCTAGAGTACGACTTAATCAAACCAGAAATGCTCTACAAATCAAGGGGCCCAGAATGTGGAATGACCTTCCCAACCATGTTAAAGACAGTACCTCTCTCAACCAGTTTAAGATAAAAACTAAACACTACCTAATAAATTCCCTGTAACCTACCTCACTCCTCTATTGTCAACCCATGTCCGTTATTTTCTTTTTTTTTAATCAACACTGTTTGTCAACCTTTTGTATTTGTGCTGCTTTTTCAGTCATGTTCCCCCTTTTTTTTTATCTTTATTTGTATTTGTTCTCAACACTTTTTATTCTTTATGCTCAATTAGTATTAAGTTCTAGATATTAATGTTTTTCTTGCCCGAAACGCATTGCGTAATAGTGGCTTTAGGCATTGTATGTACTAGCTCTATCTATATATCAATCCATTAATGTAACATCACTTGTATGTATATACCTTACCTGAATAAACATCTGAATCTGAATCTGAATCTTTAGACTACATTTAAGGTCATTTATTATACTTTTACAATTTAATTTGTTGTTTATTTTTTTTTTGAGATATATACAAGAGTTGTTACATTCTTGTACAGCCACTAGTACGCGTAGCGTTTCGGGCAAGTCCTTAATCCTATGGTCCCTGGAATACGATCCCCTGCCGCGAAGAATCGTTTTTTCATTCAAGTACACATTTTACTGTTGCGTTAAACAGAGGCTACAGTTAAGGAATTGCGCCCAGTAAATCCTCCCCGGCCAGGATACGAACCCATGACATAGCGCTCGCGGAACGCCAGGCGAGTGTCTTACCACTACACCACGGAGACTGCGGAGACTACCATACAGTATACTTATAGTATAAGTACATATTGGCTGTTAATAGTTATGGTGCTAGGTTAGACTATGTATGTTTAAATCCCTGATTTAAACAGAGCCAGTGTTCAGTCATATAACTGAATTTATTAAATCTTATCCTTGTATAAAATACAAGCTGATGTGAGATCCCTGTCTACAGGTGGACTGGAACTTCTATCAACAAAGTCATTCACCCCACCTGTCCCTTACAGCCCACAGTCTGTCATTAGGGAAAGAGGAACTAGGATTTACAACCCTAGCTAGAGATTTTAATTGAATTAATTTGCAGACAGTAAATTTTTAATTTAGTTCAGTACAAGTCCCTGGTAGTCTCCTCTTATATCAATCCCAGCAGGTTTTTCCCACACTCTCCTCTCTCTCTCTCTCTCTCTCTCCCACTTTCCGAGAAACCTCACTAGGACAGGAGCAAAGACCAGCTGTTAACAAACATTTAATTCATAAAAACGTACACAACAAAAGATATATCATGCAATATTACCATACAGTACTCTACGCTGCTACAAATCGCAAAGCTACCTATTGGTAACACTCAAATATCATATCCATACTACATCATGTGTCTATATCGGGCTGTTGCATGACTCGTGGCAAACAACCTATGACCTCATCACTGCTTGTGGCTGAAATACATGGCACCACAATAATATATCCCCAACCATAAACGAATATGAATCTCTGTTTGGGGGCTGAAATACCTGGAACATCATATATAAGTACTTCTAACAAAAAAAGAAATTATTCTCTCCCCTTTGACTGCGTCTTACATGCCAATAAACAATCAAACACTCCCCTCACACATTAATGTGTCCACATGATTCTCTGTTCTGCTCCTAGAGGCTTACAACCAATGCATATATCTAGGTCCTAACAAATTTGGTAAGGCACTTCTGCAGTTCTCCCAGTCTGCTGCATATGACACGTCACTGGGACCTCCGCCCCTCAGTCGCTCATTGACCTTCTTCGAGAGAGGGCGTAACACTTCTCCCACCATTATGTTCTCGTATTCCTAACTTCTTATTTTAGCTCATTGGCACAATAAAATATATATCATTCATGTATATACATTTTCCGTGATCGGTGGGCACACGATCAGGCATGGACAACCACTATAACAACTGATATATGAGCTTACCAGAATTCGTTGCTTGAGGGGCGCTTAACTCCGGCGTTCCAAAAAATGGAATCCTCTCCGACGTCCAACTAAGTCACTTAATGTCTACCTCACACAACTCTTCTGCTCCTGACTTGAGCTTACACAGTCGCCTGGCAGGCTCCACACAAAGACACCTGCTTATCCTCCTCCACTTGAGGATACAACGATTTAGAGCTCCACACAGGTATGACCATCACTAGACTTGAGGTCGTCTCCAAATCATCATAAATACGGAGAGGTTAAGTGCATCACCCCCTTTGGCAGCTTTCTCAACGTTATGCACTGCAGCCAGCACTCAAACACTTCATCCAGGGGCTGTATTAATCAATATTGCTGGGACACTAGAATGTCCGTCTACCTCTGACGACTGTGGCAACTCACGTAGCATTACTGTAACCGCTAGCGTCACATAGCATCACAAATTGTCGAGATCCTATTTCCAGTAACATTGAAAAAATGCTCATTCTGTGCCTGTATTATTAAATCACTCATTGACGTTTATTGAATATATTTCTTCCACTGACCTTTTAATTTCTGGTACGGAAAGCAGAATAACTCTCATCAGGTAGACTCGTTTCTCCAGGCTTCCTGGGGTCATAACACTACCCTCTCTTATTTTTGAGAATTATTCTCAATGGCAAGACTCGTAACAAAGTGTCAGCCACCACATTATCTCGTCCTTTTATGTCTCACAATAAGGTTATACACGTGAAGTAACAGGAACCACCTAGTTTACCTCTGATTTGAATGCTTCATCTTACTCAGGAACCCCCAGAGAATTATGGTCTGTACACAGTAACTGGGTGTCCTCCCGCACTTACATATACTTCAAAATTCTTGAGTGCCAGGACCAATGCCAATGTCTCTTTCTCTCCCATACTGTATAATCTCTGATACTTTACAAACTTCTTGGAGAAGAAAGACATAGGGAGATAAATTTCATCCTTCTGCTGTGTCAATACAGCTCCGGCCCCTACGTCACTGGCATCCACAAACAACGCAAACGGTGCTCCAAAATCCGGCAACACTAACACAGGCGCACAGTCAACAATCTCTTGGTTTTCTCAAACGCCTCTTGCGGTACTCCATTCCATTCCCACTTCTTATTCTTAGACAACAAGCCCGTCATAGGAGTGGCTACGGTGGAAAAAATCTTAAAAAAATCCGATAATATCCAATCATTCCTAAGTACCTTAACAACTCTTTTTTGGGGGGTACTGGGAAATTTTCGATGGTTTCAACCTTTGTCCTCACTCGAGTAACCTCATCTTGCTCTACCACATAACCTAGGTACACCAGTCAGGCACTTCCAAACTCACTGTCCACCAAGTTAATAGTCATATTGGCCCTTTCTAATCGGGCCAACAAATCCAGTTGTAGGTCTATATGCTCCCTCTAGGAGTCTGCGAATATAACAGTGTCATAGTGTACACTGCGCACCCGGTTGCGCCTTGCAACATCTGGTTCATCACTTGTTGGAGATATAGTCTTCCTCTAAGTGACCCAACTTCTCTTGCACCTTGGCTAGGCTGTCCATGTTGGACATCTTCGCTCCCTCAGCCCTCTCTAGCTTACTGTTTCCTCCCTCCAGTTCTTCCTCTTGCATTCCCCACGACAAGAGTTAGACATCTATTCTCTGTACCTTCGCTGTCGTCCTCATAGTTCGGTCCCTCATCCTCACGCTTCTGTCTGTCGCCATCATACTTCACTCTGTGCTCTTCACCGACTATCCCTTCTTTCATCTCCTCATTCATCTGTAACTTCATCTTCTTCGACTTTCATCGAACTTTCGACTTTCTTCAACTCTTCCATACTTGCTTCATTATCTTCCTCTTCTCCCGTTTCACCCTACTATGCAACTCTAATTCTTCCCATTCAACTCTTCCTCGTTCCCTCAAGTTTCCTTAAGTTCTGTCCTACACTTAACGGTACTCGACTGTACTCGTTGCTCTGCCTCTTCTAGAGTGCTAGTAATCCACTCTCCATACATATTATCTCTTCTCACTTCCTCTTCTTGGCTATCACTCCTCTTCACTATCACTTCCCCACCCTTCCCATGAAATGCGTCAACTTCTAACATCTCACACAATTCAACTTCACCATCCCTGCACTTCTGTTCCTATGGACAACTTGTCACTCTACTCTCATCTTCAGTCTGTCCACATTCTTCTTTACCTCTGTTTAACAAAGTTATCTCCACTTTCTGGCTCTTGAATTCAGCAGGCTGGGCTCTAATTAGGTCCACTCTGATCATATTACTTCTCTCCGGCAGGGTCATCTTCACCTCTGACCTCTCCATCTCTTCATTTTCATGGGCTGGACCGTCACCAAACAGCCATGCTATCTCCACGTCGGTCTCTTCCTTTAGTGGAGTCGACGCTGTCATATCACCTCCAGTGTCTCCCACGTCGGCAACTTCTGCCTCGTCACTACAAAGGCAGGGTATACAAAGACTTGGCTGCACTCTCACGCATCCTCTAGGATGGCATCCCAAGTCTACTCGGTCAGGTGTCTCATCAGAACCATGGCCCCTTTGGTACTCCTCCGCCACAGCTTCCACTATGAGCTCCGGTAACTCCTTCGACCAGCACAGGTCATTACCGAGGATCACTTGCATTCCTGGAACAGGCATGTCAGAACACACTCACAACATCACTTCCGCCTACAAATAGTCTGATTTCAGTCTGACAGCACACTTGGGCATGTCACTCTCCGACAATAACCCTTGAACCTTTACTCTCCGACTGCCAGCTAATAGTTGATCATCCCCGATCAGGCTTCCCAGAATCAAGCTCTGATTCGCTCCAGTATCTCTGAGGATACCTACTTCAACTTCAGGGTGGTCTCCTATGCTGACCCAACCTGTACTGTTAAACGGACCATATCTCTCGTTCACTGACTGCGGGTTGTCCTTTTTTAATCTCACACACATGAGTTGAGGGGATCATACATTGTCAGGGTCACAACTCTCCTACCATGTCTACAATCTCTCATCATATGACCATATCCGTTGCATTTGTAGAATTTTACTTGGGGTAGTTCCATTCAAATCTCCCCTGAGTGGCTTTGGTTTTTGTCCACTCGCAATGGATGTTCTCTACATAGGTGCATCACCTGCACTATGCAGTGTCTGGCTGCATCAGACCATCAAGGGGAACTCTTGATTTCTTGGTACAAACTTAGTTTCCCGCTTGTCTCTGGCAGGCGGACTCAGCAACATTCTTTCATGGATTTTGGGGCTAACATACTTATTTACCTTCCTCTCTACATTTTTCTCACCCCATGCTCTACCAAGTCTACCATAATTGCGTCTCACATCGCTCTTCAACATGCTTTCCCTTACACTCCAATAGGCCGCTGTAATCGTATCTACCTTATTTGCTGCGATTCTCACATTTCTCACTCCTGCCTCTTAGAACTAGAATTTCTTCTCAGGGTGCATCATTTCAATGAATTTCTCCATTATTATTAATTGTTTTAAATAATTATACGATTCCACCCAGACAGCTTCTATCCACCTTTGGAAACACCTTTCCAGGTCCCTAGCTGTTTCGGCAAACGTACTTGCTGGAGCGTTCATCATTTCTCGAAAACGTTTTCTGTGTACTTCAGGAGTTAACAGAAATGAAGCAACACGCTGCTTCTTCACAGTCCAATAATCTTGGCATTCCTCCAAAGACATCTAGGTATATGCCTCTCTGGCAGCACCGGTCAGTCGTAACTATACAAATTGGGACCATTCCTCCTGCGGCCACTGTTTGATGTTGGCTATCTTCTCAAAGTGCTCAAAGAAGCTCTCGGACTCCTCTGGTACAAACAGTGGAATATCTTTTTCCCTTACTCTATTATGTGGTGGGTGCGACACATGGGTGGTGCTCTCTGGCAACACACGTTCGATCCTATGCTCTACCAAAATTCTATTTGCTTCTATCTCCATTTGTTTTGTTTTCTTTTATCCTTGCTTCACTTTGGTTTTATATTTTTCCTTCTCCTGTTCTATCTCCAGTTCCCGTATTCTGGATTTCATGTTCAAGTTCAAGTATGTTTATTGAGAAAAGAAAGAAGTGCATCTCAAAGGGATAGAGTAGCTTAGGCTATTTCTACCCCTCCTTTTCTTTCCCTACCTCCAGTTTAGTTTTCTGTTTTTCTTTCTCTATCTTTTATTTAGTTTTCTCTTTTTCATTCTCTACCTCTAATTGTAACTTCAACCTCTCTAGATGGAACTGCCTCTCTTCACGCTCACGTTGCATTTGTAGTTCTATCTGGACCTGTTCTAAGCTCCTGTTCTGGCTACTTCGGCTACTCCTATTCGATCCTTGGGATCTCACTTCGTCTTGTCTATCGTCTTCCTTTTCATCTTCAGCTGCTTTATGGGCTCCCTGTTCTATCACCTCATACCTAGCTCTCAAATGAATAAGGATCTCATCCTTCATTCCAGCCACTTCGGATGACTTCAGCTGGACACCACATTTCTCCACTGTCTGTCTTAACTGCTTTTAAGTGCAACCTTCTAAATCTTCAGGCTGGCCTCATGCTACAAATTTTTGCACCTTCTCCATCTTGTCCTGTGCGTCTTCGAGAGAGAGAGATAATCTACCTGCGGTCACATGTGCTACATACAGCTGCAATGGGTGTGTCAGTCAACTCTCCTGAACTGTGTTTGGGGGTGCCAATTCACTTCTGGACTCAAACTATGGGTGTGTCCATTTAATCCAGGATAGGCCCCCAATTTCTATTGTATGGAGGGTTGGGGATTTTACCCAAAAGAGAGCTGGTTTCTCTACCAGACTGTCACTTGCATAACGGCAAATAGAGACCCCAACCACTCCCTGATAGAAAAACAGCTGACCTCGGCAATCAAACTTCTGCTACCGTCGGTTGACCAGCAATGGACACTGCAGTGCTTGCAATTTATCTGGAAGATCACCCTGTATGCTTCTTGATCTTCAAGAGAGGTTCAGCGTCACATTTACTTTGGGGTGAGGCTCCAAAATCGATCTCATTGTCTTGAGTACAAACTCTACTTGAGCCACCATGACTCCCTGCTCTCTCCTTGTTTGAGATGATCCCCTGAATCCCCCTTTAGTTAACTATTGCCCACTGTCACCCTATCTGCAACCTTGCCCTCTCTCTCTCTCTCACTCCCTCTTTCTCTCTCTCTCTCTCTCTCTCTCTCTCTCTCTCTCTCTCTCTCTCTCTCTCTCTCTCTCTCTCTCTCTCTCTCTCTCTCTCTCTCTCTCTCTCTCTCTCTCTCCTCTCTCTCTCACTCCCTCTCTCTCACACTTTCTGGGAAACCTCACCAGGACAAGAGCAAAGACCAGCTGTTAACAAACATTTAATACATAAAAACGTACACAACAAAATATATATAATACAATATTACCTTTGTGAGAGTTTTGAGATATTAGTAAGTAAAGTGGAATAAGTGGTTGAGGAATTGAGCTCGGAATATTTCTAAGAATTTTCTTTTATTCTTTAACCTTTATTCCTGTCGTGATATTCAATTAGGTCGCCTGAGGAAGGACTTGCTTAGCTAACACACCAGTGTAGTAAGCAGCTCATTCCTCACTCTGAGACCTGATATGAACAATTGAGTAGGCGCGAGCAAACGCCGAGCCCCCAAAAGTTGAAATCCCCTTCACTAGGCCGTCGACCTTCTCAAATCATTGAAGCAAATCTTACGAGTAGGTCCTGGGCTCTGACAACAATAATTTATTGTTGTGTGGTGCCATATATTTGGTCCAAAACTCATGAATCAATCTCAATTTCAATAGTCGAGTGTGACAGTACAGTTGCATAATAATTATAATGTGTGGGGTGTAACGAAAAGACAGTGTTCAACATAACAACTTAGTTTATTCAATAAAGTACTAACTACTACAACAAAAACCAAAGAAATATCAATGACGTTACTCGAAATCCTTACTGTGACACTATTAATGTCAGCTAGACACCAGCCCCTCGGACTGCATAATGAACTAACTCGAACATAATCCGTGACCACAGAGGAATCAATCAAGAAACAAGACCTAACAGATCTATAATCACAGTGGCAACTATGACAGAGTTGGTTCTGAAATACGTCTCCAGTAACCTCCTAACTGTTCTACGCCTCTGTGCAGTCTACACTTGCAATAGCGGTTGCAATGCAATCAAATCAGTAGCCTGTCAATGACACATCAATAACTAATGGGTACACTGGCAACTCCAGCACCCTTCCTCAAATTAATCTTTACGTTGAGTTTTTTCGCCGGCAGGGGGTGTGGGGGGTCTCTTACCCTCCCTGTCCAGTCTTGTTGCCTGCCAGGCTGCGTGCTGACGTGGCCGTTTTGATATGGGGGGGTCCTTGCCAGTCCTCCTGTGTTGCGGGTAAATTCCGTGGGACTGGAATTCACGTGTAAGGCTGGTTATCCGGCCATTGAGTTAGTTATGTGCGACATGCTTCGTGTCCCGGTGGAAGCTGTGTATGGCGTTGAGCTTGTTACGGCCCACCGGGTGATTGTCAAGTTCGTGGGGGAGGAGGAGTATCGGGATTTCCTCCGGCGGAACGAGGGGCGTTCATTGCAGTTGCCGGATGGCGCCGGCTCCGTTACGATCTCGGACCGAAGTGGTGCCCTGACATATGTCAGTGTGCACGGTGCGCCCCTGGAGTTCCCTGAAGACCTTCTCCGGCGCTTCTTCGGGAGGTATGGTGTAGTCATCAGTGTGCGGGTGAACAAGCTGTCCTCGGGGAAGTATGCTGGGAAGCAGACGAACGTCCGTACATTAGGTATGCGCCTGCGGTCGGATATCCCATCTTCTGTCCGGCTGCTGGGCTACTACGTTCGGGTGTACTATGCCCGGCAGCCCCGTACTTGTTTCCGGTGTGGCCAGTTGGGGCATCAGGCTGCCGGGTGCTCTGAGACACCTGCTGCACCCATTAACTTATTCCGGGAGGAGGATTTCCCGCCGCTCCCTCAGGGCGTGGATTCCGGAGATGAAGTGGAGCAGGTCCCAGTCGCTGCTGATGCGGCCCCTCCTGCGTCACCCGACATGCCCCGGTGCTTGTTGTCCCTCAGCCGAGTGCGTCTGCGTCTTCCTCGACTCCTGCTGCTGCGCCTGGTCCTGCACCCTCGCCAGGTGTTCCGGCTGTGCTGGGTGTTGGGGGGGGGGGGGGCTGCGGAGCATTCTGTTGTGTGCGGCCCGGTTCCCCATGTGGTTGAGGCTGCTGCAGTACTGCGACGGGCGTTGGTTCGCCCGGTTCGTGAGGGCCGTGGTTCTGGGTTCGCCTCCGGCTGTGAGGATGTGCGGCCAGTGCCCAAGCGTTCCAGGCGCTCTTCTACTGCTTGGGCTGATATGGAGGACTAGGACGCGGGTGGAGCTTCGGGAGATGGTGTGGCGATTCCGGGTGCCTCGTGCTCTACGACGCTGGTGGTGGCTGATGTCCATGTGTCGGCTGTTGACGATGATTGTGCGTCTAATTTACCTCCTGTTCTTTCTCCTGCAGAAGGTTCTCCGCAGTGGGAGGTGGTTGCTCCTACGGGCGTGGATGGTGTGGATCCTGGTGCGAGCCGAGGCATCAAGCTGGTGCTGAAAAAGGATGCCAAGCGTGGGGTGGGGGCTCCCAGCAGATACAACGTTCGGTGGTTGACGAGGGGCCCTGTGAGGCAGCTGAGGAGGCTCCCAGTGTGCTGCCCATTGCCCGGCCTCATGGGAAGGTGCCTCTCCCTCTCATCTTGGCCTCCGGAGTGGCGAATGATGCTGACCATCCGTTGAGTTTTGATATTGTTGACCGTGTGCGTCCTGATCCGTGGTGCCCTTCTACCATCTGGATTCGTCGGGCTAAGTGTTTTATTGTAGGTGTGCCAGAGTTAATGCCTGATCCTCGTACGCTCAATAGTGACCATGTTTCGGAGGACATTATGCTACTTTGGGAGGCGTATTGTGTTCGCTTCCCGGTGGACGAGTGGCCGGACAAGTATGAGATCTTTTCGTAGTCTGTGTGCTTGCTGTGTGTTTGGTGTGGTGTTATGATGTTTTGTTGTATTTTTCTTTTGTTTTCTTGTGTTTTTGATGTCGGCCCTTCAGGCCGGTGTTTTGTGACTTTGTATGGTTGTGTATTAATTTGTTTGTTTCTTGATGTACTTTGTTGTTGCATTCCTGGTCCTTCAGGCTAGTTGTTGTGTTTATGCCTGATTTGTTTTCAGGTGTGCGTGTTTATTGTAATTGTTTATTTTGGCCTCGCCTTTTGTTTACGGGGCGGATGGCTTGGTGTGTGTGTTTTTTTTTTATTAATGTATTGATTTTATGTTGCTTTACCTGTTGTACGTGTTTGGACAGTCTTGTGTTTGCACTGTTCTGTTTCCTGCTATGCCTCTTGTTGTATGTTTTTTTTTCTGGAGGTGTTGTTTTGTACTGTGATTGTTGGATTGCCATTGTATTCTGTTTTGTGCTTTGATGTATGCTGTATTTTTCATGTTTTTCTTGTGTATGTGTTTTGTTGTGCTATGCTGTTTTGTTGTGCTATGCTGTCGGCCCTTCTGGCCGGTGGTCTATTGTTTGCCTTTATGTATTCTGTATTTTTATTGTATTTAATTTGCATGCTCTGCATGTAAAAATAAAAATAAAAAAAAATTAATCTTTACGTTAACACTCCGTCCCACGGACGGTCAACAATCAATACCAATTTGATTTACGTTAATAACAAGGTAACATTTACGTTAATTTAATAACTCTTACAACTGTCACTAGTTACACGATATTTACACAACACTCTACCCGTCGAGCATTCAGTGAGAAAATCCCATTAATCCCTGTACTTCACGACAGCTGATTAATCTCTTTACTAGTTACGTTACTTTACGTTATCGGTTACTATCACTCAACGATGGTAAACTCAGATTTTACAATGTCCAAAGTGCTAAGAGAACGGTAAACACTCGTGATTACCTTTAGAGTAATTAATTACTATCCTCAAGATCAATAATTAAACAATTAAGTACGCAACCTTTCACACTGGCTCAGCAATTTACATTAAGGTATGAATTCTGTCTGAGCCTTCCATACTCAGACCAATTCAGGTGGCTAATAACAGTAATTAGGTACCACGTTTACGTTATTCTAAATGGCAATTTTAGAATAACAATTCCCGTTGCAATTCCCACGAGTCAATCAAGTGCCGGTACTTCCGGACAGATAAATAACGACGTTACGTTAATAGAACAATGGAGCCTTCATGTGAGTCGATCAAACACGAATCGAGGTTAATTACTTTGACTTCCTGAAACATGTCAATTACCCGGCTCACTGACCGTTAATTAATTACGACAGACAATACTCTAATTCTTATCTGGCTGATGGCTAGGCTACCCTGAGACTACCGTAGCTGCTTGCAGGAAAGTAAATTAACCCAAACGTATTCAACGTTACTCAAATTGCCAAAGAACAAATTCTCTTAAAACAATGGGCGTTCCCTTGGTTACGTTATATTAATTGCCTCGGAATCACCTCACTGAATACTGGACATCGATGTCCTACCAGATAACAGGAGAATATAAACCAAAGAACTCGTCTACAGCCGAGTTCACCCACGACAATGATAAATCAACAAACAAATCACATTGATTTATGTTACAATCCAGTTGCAATGACAATACTGCAGAACACTAGTAAAATAACATACAGGACTTGAACCCTCTAGAACACTGCCCCACAATGACTTTACTGAACTGCAATCATATACGGTGATTGACCAACACTTGCAACAATCACTATCAATGACAACCCCTTTGCAATAACACACAAGGAAATTGCACTAAATCAAACTATATTTGTACACTGCCCAACTCTTACTTACAGTTGCAAATGACCCAAGTGCTCTAATTACCTCTTAGAACTTAGGTCCACACATTGCAATCACAACAGTAAATAACACAATAACATTATGTAAATAACATAATATATATATATATATCTATATAGTAGTAGTAGGCATCCTTCAGTCTCGGGAGACTATGGAGTTGCGCCCTAGTTGTCAATCCTGGTGCAGCGTCTGGTGTGACTGATGAGGCCAATCCGAGAGTGGCAGTCCATCCCACACCGAGCACAAACGAAGTCCGATTCTGGTCTGTCTTCCTGGTTACCGGCTTTCCTTCTCTGTCTCTTTGCCTCCGATTCCTTGGCAAGTGACTCCTCGAACTTGGAGAGACCTCGTTGAACAGACTGCCTCACGGCTGAACGGTCTGCAGCCAGTGTCTTCCATATAGCAAGATCGACGTCCATGGCTTTCAGGTCCCTTTTGCATACGTCTTTGTACCGTAGCTGGGGCTTGCCTACTGGACGCTTTCCCTGCCTCAGCTCTCCATACAGGAGATCCTTCGGGATCCTGCCGTCGCCCATTCGCACAACGTGCCCGAGCCAGCGCATTCGTCTCTGTTTCAGCATTGTGTACATGCTGGTGATTCTTGCTCTCCCCAAGACGACGTTGTTTGTCACCTTGTCCTGCCAGGTGATGTCCAAGATGTGTCTAAGGCAGCGCATGTGGTAGGCATTCAGCTGTCTTTCCTGACGGGCGCGGAGTGTCCAAGACTCACTGCCATAAAGGAGAGTGGATAAAGGATATATATATATATATATATATATATATATATATATATATATATATATATATATATATATATATATATATATATATATATATATATATATATATATATATATATATATATATATATATATATATATTAAATATGACCGAAAAAGTAAGATTAATAATTCTAACACGAATTTTCTCGATCTTTCTTACGTTACTTTTCACTGCTGATGGTAATTCAAAGATCAATTTTCCAAAATTACTTTTTATTTCTAGTCTGACGCGACACTTGAGCGCGTTTCGTAAAACTTATTACATTTTCAAAGACTTTAGTTTACACACACACACACAACTTTAACTAAATAGAGCTTAAACATCTTTCGAGTTTTTATACCTACATTTCGGTGAAGTGACATGTTACAATAGTTTTTGGATGAGGTGAAAATAAACTTTTAATACAAGACAGAACATGAAACAATGAAATACAAACAGGTATTAAAGGTAGGTGACTGCAGAAGGCCTATTTTTATTGGCCCATATTTCTTGATGCTTCTATATTGGAGCGGAGTCTTGAAGTGGGTAAAATATAGTTGTGCATTAATTGACTGTTGATTGCTGGTGTTGACTTCTTGATGTGTAGTGCCTCGCAGACGTCGAGCCGCCTGCTATCGCTGTATCTATCGATGATTTCTGTGTTGTTTGCTAAGATTTCTCAGGTAATGGTTTGGTTGTGGGAAGAGGCTATATGTTCCTTAATGGAGCCCTGTTGCTTATGCATATGCATAGGTGTTGTGTGGTGTTCACTGTACAGGGTTGTGCGGTGTTTACTGTACTCTGTTGTGTGGTGTTGACTCTGTACAGTGTTGTGTGGTGATGACTCTAAAAGGCTGTGTAGTTTTGACTCTGTACAGGGTTGTGTGGTTTTGACTCGTTACAGGGTTGTGTGCTGTGGTCTCTGTACAGTGTTGTGTATTTTTGAGTCTGTACAGTGTTGTGTATTTTTGAGTCTGTACAGGGTTATGTGGTGTTGACTCAGTTCAGAGTGGTGTGGAGTTTACTGTACTGTGTTGTGTGGTGTTGACTCTGTACAGTGTTCTGTGGTGTGACTCTGTACAAGGCTGTGTAGTTTTGAATCTGTACAGGGTTGTGTGGTATTTACTGTGTACAGGGTTGTGTGGAATTTACTGTGTACAGGGTTGTGTGGTGTTGACTCTGTACAGTGTTGTGTGGTGTTGACTCTTTACAGTGTTGTGTGATAATGACTTTACAGCGTAGTATGGTGTTGACTGTACATTGTTGTGTAGTGTTGACTCTGAGCAGAGTTGTGTGATGTTGACTCTCTATAGTGTTGTGTGGTGTTGACTCTCTACAGTGATGTGTGGTTTTGACTCTGTACAATGTTGTGTGGTGTTTACTCACTTCAGTGTTGTGTGGTGTAGACTCTGTACAATGTTGTGTGGTGATGACTCTGTACAGTGTTCTGTGGTGTTTACTCTGTACATTGTTGTGTTGTGTTGACCATATTGGTATGTGAGGTGTTGACTCTGTACAGGGCTGTGTGGTGTTGACATGTACAGGTTTGTGTTGTGTTGACTCTGTACAGTGTTACGTGGTGTTGACTCTGTACAGTGTTACGTGGTGTTGACTCTGTACAGTATCGTGTGATGTTCTCTCTGTACAATGTTCTGTGGTATTGACTCTGAACAGGGCTGTGTGGTATTGACTCTGTACATGGCTGTGTGGTGTTGACTTGTACAAGTTTGTGTTTGTGTTGATTCTGTACAGTGTTGTGTGGTGTTCACTCTTTACATTGTTGTGTGGTACTGACTCTGTACAGTGTTGTGTGGTGTTGTCTCTGCACACGGTTGTGTGATGTTGACTCTGTTCACTGTTGTGTGCAGCTGACTGTACAGTGTTTCGTGGTGTTGACTCTGAACCGGGTTATATGATGTTGACTCTGTACGGTGTTGTGTGGTGTTGACTCTGTACGGTGTTGTGTGGTGTTGAATCTGTACAGTGTTTTGTAGTGTTGTCTGTACAATGTTGTGTGGTGTTGACTATGTGCAGTGTTGACTCTGTACAGTGTTTTGTTGGGATGACTGTACAGTTGTGTGTGCTGTTGACTGTACAGTGTTGTGGGCTTTTGATTTTATACAGTGTTGTGTTGTCGGTACAAAGTTGTGTGGTGTTGACTCTGTGCAGTGTTGTGTGGTGTGGACTCTGTACAGTGTTTTGGTGTTATGACTGTACAGTTTTGTGTGAGGTAGACTGTACAGTGTTGTGTGGTGATGACTGAACAGTGGTGTGTGGTGTTGACTGTACACTGTTATGTGGTGTTGATTCTATACAATGTTGTGTGGTATTGACTGTTTACTGTGTTGTGTGGGGTGTTGACTCTGTACAGGGTTGTGTGGTGTTGATTCTGTACAAGGTTGTGTGGTGTTGATTCTGCACAGGGTTGTGTGGTGTTAACTCTGTACAGGGTTGTGTGGTGTTGACTCTGTAAAGGGTTGTGTGGTGTTAACTCTGTACAGGGTTGTGTGGTGTTAACTCTGTACAGGGTTGTGTGGTGTTAACTCTGTACAGGGTTGTGTGGTGTTTACTGAGAACAGTGTTTTGTGCTTTTGATTTTGTACAGGGTTGTGTGGTGTTAACTCTGTACAGTGTTGTATCATCCCGTCCTCTTGAAAATAACGGCACTTTTCGCTCGTATGCGCGCAATGGCCAAATTTGAACGTAATTTGAAATGAAATCGACTCACAAAAGTGACGTACTGTCCCGTTTTCTGTTTGAATAGTCCGGCTTTCACGGTCAGCTTTGAAAAGGAATCTTTCCATTAACGTTTTTCATACCGTTTTGAAACTTTATGAGAATTTCCTGCCCACCTAACCTATCAGACGACCCTTAACTTACTGTTGTTGAAAACAAAATCCCAATTTTTTTCATCTTTTTTCCATTTTCAAATTAGGTTCATATTCGGCCATACGGGCAAACAGCCAAAAGCGACGTTATTTTTAAGAGGTCAGGTTGTTGTATTGTGTTAACTCTGTACAATATTGTGTAGTGTTGACTCTGTACAGGGTAGTGTGGTGTTGACTCTGTACTGTGTTGTGTGATGTTGACTGTGGACAGGTTTGTGTGGTGTTGACTCTGAACAGTGTTGTGTGGTGTTGACTATGTACTGTGTTGTGTGGTGTTGACTATGTACAGTGTTGTGTGGTGTTGACTGTACAGGGTTGTGTGGTGTTGACTCTGTTCAGGGTATTGTATTGTTGACTCTGTACAGTGTTGTGTGGTGTTGACTTTGTACAGGGTAGTGTAGCGTTGACTCTGTTCAGGGTAGTGTATTGTGGACCCTGTACAGTGTTGTGTTGTGCTGACCATATTATTTTGTGTGGTGTCGACTGCACAGTGTTGTGTGGTGTTGATTGTACAGTGTTGTGTGGTGTTCAATCTGTACAGTGTGGTGTGGTGTTGATTGTACAGTATTGTGTGGTGTTGACTCTATACAGTGTTATGTGATGACTGTACAAGGCTGTGTGGTGTGGACTCGGTACAGTGTTGTGTATTTTTGAGTCTGTACATGGTTATGTGGTGTTGACGCAGTTCAGTGTTGTGTGGTGTTTACTGTACAGTGTTGTGTAGTGTTGACTCTGTAGAGTGTTGTGTGATGTTCATTCTGTACAGTGTTGTGTGGTGATGACTCTGTTCAAGGCTGTGTAGTTTTGACTCTGTACAGGTTTGTGTTGTGTTGACTCTATACAGTGTTGTGTGGTGTTGACTCTTGAGTGTTGTGTGGTGTTAACTCGGAACAGTTTTGTGTGGAGTTGACTCTGTACAGTGTTGTGTTGTTTAGACTCTGTACAGTGTTTTGTGGTGTTGACTTGTACAGTGTTTTGTGGTGTTGACTTGTACAGATTTGTATTGTGTTGACTCTGTACAGTGTTATGTAGTGTTGACTCTATACAGTTTTGTGTGGTGTTGACACTGTACAGTGTTGTGTGGTGTTGACTCTATACAGTGTTGTGTGGTGTTGATTCCACAACGTTTCTGACACGTCCTTGAAGTCGTTTGCTAATCCAGGTGTTTCGCAGTTCAGTTAATGTTCTAATTGACTGATACACAGATAGCATTTTAATTATTATTGTCATTCGAACTCGCCAGGATGTTTGCCGGTGATTTATCTTTCCGCCTGGTCAATATAAGTGGTTTACACCGGAAGGTCATGGTGAGGAAGGTCATGGTGAGGAAGGTCATGGTGAGGAAGGTCATGGTGGGGAAGGTCATGGTGAGGAAGGTCATGGTGAGGAAGGTCATGGTGAGGAAGGTCATGGTGAGGAAGGTCATGGTGAGGAAGGTCATGGTGAGGAAGGTCATGGTGGGGAAGGTCATGGTGGGGAAGGTCATGGTGAGGAAGGTCATGGTGAGGAAGGTCATGGTGAGGAAGGTCATGGTGAGGAAGGTCATGGTGGGGAAGGTCATGGTGAGGAAGGTCATGGTGAGGAAGGTCATGGTGAGGAAGGTCATGGTGGGGAAGGTCATGGTGAGGAAGGTCATGGTGAGGAAGGTCATGGTGAGGAAGGTCATGGTGGGGAAGGTCATGGTGAGGAAGGTCATGGTGAGGAAGGTCATGGTGAGGAAGGTCATGGTGAGGAAGGTCATGGTGAGGAAGGTCATGGTGGGGAAGGTCATGGTGGGGAAGGTCATGGTGAGGAAGGTGATAGTGAGGAAGGTCATGGTGGGGAAGGTCATGGTGAGGAAGGTCATGGTGAGGAAGGTGATAGTGGGGAAGGTCATGGTGAGGAAGGTCATGGTGAGGAAGGTCATGGTGAGGAAGGTCATGGTGGGGAAGGTCATGGTGGGGAAGGTCATGGTGAGGAAGGTCATGGTGAGGAAGGTCATGGTGAGGAAGGTCATGGTGGGGAAGGTCATGGTGGGGAAGGTCATGGTGAGGAAGGTCATGGTGAGGAAGGTCATGGTGAGGAAGGTCATGGTGGGGAAGGTCAAGGTGAGGAAGGTGATAGTGGGGAAGGTCATGGTGAGGAAGGTCATGGTGAGGAAGGTCATGGTGAGGAAGGTCATGGTGAGGAAGGTCATGGTGGGGAAGGTCATGGTGAGGAAGGTGATAGTGGGGAAGGTCATGGTGAGGAAGGTCATGGTGAGGAAGGTCATGGTGAGGAAGGTCATGGTGAGGAAGGTCATGGTGAGGAAGGTCATGGTGGGGATGGTCATGGTGAGGAAGGTGATAGTGGGGAAGGTCATGGTGAGGAAGGTCATGGTGAGGAAGGTGATAGTGGGGAAGGTCTTGGTGAGGAAGGTCATGGTGAGGATGGTCATGGTGAGGAAGGTGATAGTGGGGAAGGTCATGGTGAGGAAGGTCATGGTGAGGAAGGTGATAGTGGGGAAGGTCTTGGTGAGGAAGGTCATGGTGAGGAAGGTGATAGTGGGGAAGGTCATGGTGAGGAAGGTCATGGTGAGGAAGGTGATAGTGGGGAAGATCTTGGTGAGGGAGGTCATGGTGAGGAAGGTGATAGTGGGGAAGGTCATGGTGAGGAAGGTCATGGTGAGGAAGGTGATAGTGGGGAAGGTCATGGTGGGGAAGGTCATGGTTAGGAGGGTCATAGTGAGGAAGGTCATGGTGAGGAAGGTCATGGTTAGGAGGGTCATAGTGAGGAAGGTCATGGTGAGGAAGGTCATGGTTAGGAGGGTCATAGTGAGGAGGGTCATGGTGAGGAAGGTCATAGTGAGGAGGGTCATCGTGAGGAAGGTCATGGTGAGGATGGTCATGGTGAGGAAGGTGATAGTGGGGAAGGTCATGGTGAGGAAGGTCATGGTGAGGAAGGTCATGGTTAGGAGGGTCATAGTGAGGAGGGTCATGGTGAGGAAGGTCATGGTGAGGAGGGTCATGGTGAGGAAGGTCATAGTGAGGAGGGTCATCGTGAGGAAGGTCATGGTGAGGATGGTCATGATGAGGAATGTCATGGGTGAGGAAGGTCATGGTGAGGAAGGTCATGGTGAGGAAGGTCATGGTGAAGGAGGTCATGGTGAGGAAGGTCATGGTGAGGAAGGTCATGGTGAGGGAAGTCATGGTGAGGAAGGTCATGGTGAGGGAGGTCATGGTGAGGAAGGTCATGGTGAGGAAGGTCATGGTGAGGAAGGTCATGGTGAGGAAGGTCATGGTGAGGAAGGTCATGGTGAGGAAGGTCATGGTGAGGAAGGTCTTTGTGAGGAAGGTCATGGTGAGGAAGGTCATGGTGAGGGAGGTCATGGTGAGGGAGGTCATGGGTGAGAAAGGTCATGGTGAGGAAGGTCATGGTGAGGAAGGTCATGGTGAGGAAGGTCATGGTGAGGAAGGTCATGGTGAGGGAGGTCATGGGTGAGAAAGGTCATGGTGAGGGAGGTCATGGTGAGGAAGGTCATGGTGAGGAAGGTCATGGTGAGGGAGGTCATGGTTGGAAAGGTCATGGTGAGGGAGGTCATGGGTGAGAAAGTCATGGTGAGGGAGGTCATGGTGAGGAAGGTCATGGTGAGGAAGGTCATGGTGAGGAAGGTCACCCTACCATGTAGTAGCCGTTGCCTGGGAAGTAATATAACTATGAATGGTGTGTGTGTGTGTGAGATGGGTAATGAGTAATGATGCAATCATCACCTCACAATGAGTTAGGATCCTATAAAAGGGTCACTCTGATAATTGCTCCATTACGTCTCATTGAGCAACAAACATTTTAGGTGATTAATTATATTCCCGATTAAATACATATGGAGTTTTAGCTAATTTACGACAGGTGTGAAATATGATGTTTTGATGATATATAATTATGATGATGAGGTTTGACCTCTTACACCTCAGCTGGGATTAGCTGAGCCTTTCCTACTCCTCGGTTGAGATCACCACTAGAATTTTGTCCCCATTGCTTCTGAGACACTCGGCGCCTGGGGTAAAAGTGCTACCAGTTTTTTGAAGGAACTGGGTTCTAGGCTCATCGAAACGACAAGGGTCCCAAGAGCTGCAAGCTTTCTTTTCCAGCGCCTCAGTGGGGCGATACAGAGGGAAAATGCGCACTGCATCCAGGGTTCCTGCCCACCATCTGAGGAGCTGGAGGAACTCGACAACCTATGATAACCATCTTTGTAACCCATATGTAACTCCTTTTTTGTAACAAAGTTCAAATAAAGTAAATATATATGTGTACATACAAAAGAATGGGGGTGGTAGGAGAAGATAATATTAGTGTTCAGTGAGAAACCACAAGGTCTCCTCTGAATACTTTTTATTTTCTTCTCCGAGGCTATGGGTCCCCACATTGGCACCAGAGGTGGTACCCTCACAAACTTCTTATATATATATATATATATATATATATATATATATATATATATATATATATATATATATATATATATATATATATAATATATATTGTTATGATCTCAGCCTACAGGAGAAACGAGTCTCCCTCCTTGAGAGTTATTCATCAAGCCTGACTTAACTAGAAGGTCTAGCAAATATTGAGGTGATAACCCATATGAAAAATAGTATGGTGGATTCAATGAGCAGTTTAAGATTATGGGCAGTAAGTAAGGAAATAGATAAATGACTGGCTAGGAGATGTGGACATTTTGCTGGAGGCGTGAGGCTCGCTTCTGAAGGGGCTTTGACCTCACTTGAGTGCCAGACATCGCAGGGGAAAGCCGCGCTCCGTTCGAGCTCCCGCCAGAAGGGAACCCCTAGTGATATATCTCGAATAGAAGAGAAGTGTGTAGACGTGCCAAAAGTGGAACCGAGCTGGGAACGTTGTGGTCTCAAGTCCTGGTCGACGAAGTGTTTATTAAATCGCCCAGAGGCATTATTGTGGGCCGTGGAAGCGCCCTGATAAAGCCTCGTCAGAGGAAGGAGCGCCCTCGACCAGACGATCTGTGGTAAGCCCGATATACGCCAGTTCATAGTGATTGCTTGTAGTTGGTCGTGTGCCCAGCGACAGTAGCGATGTTTATTTATAAGTTAGACATGTTTTAATAAGGCAGAAGACCTGAAATAAGAGAGTGGAGAGGGAGGAACACGGAGCGACGTCCGTCCCCTCTGAGTGCTGGCAGGTGCCTGAGAGCTCCCGACGGCGAAGGCCCCTCCCTGAGTGAGTGAGGCGGAGTGAGTGAGGACCGCCACCGGGCGAGGTGGAGTATGGACCCGCCCAAAACGGGGGAGTCCAC
Organism: Procambarus clarkii; assembly: GCF_040958095.1. Lineage (NCBI taxonomy): Eukaryota > Metazoa > Arthropoda > Malacostraca > Decapoda > Cambaridae > Procambarus > Procambarus clarkii. The sequence continues at coordinate 12,348,248 of NC_091160.1, read as the reverse complement.
TCTCACTGTATGTAGAGGACAGATAGAGGTTTGAGGCAAACATATTGTGTGATTATTTTTGTTTATGTGTTAAAGGGGGAAACATTTTTATTGGAGTGTCGATGGGTTGCAGGTTTGCCTTTGGGGAAGAAGTTGCTGAGGACTTCGAAGCCAGCACAGATGAAGTAGTTGATGAGACTCCAAGGTAGTGGAGAAGAGGGCCTCGAGCTGTGAGGAGAAGCAGTGAAGAGGAGTGTCACATGCTTCTGTAGAGGTGGTGAAGCACCATAGTTGCTCGAGGAAACTTCATGGTGTAGCAGCCAAGAGAGCTGTGGAGGACCCTAGCAGAAGGGTGAAGCACCGTAGTTGCTCAAAGACACTTCATGGTAGCAGCCTGGAGGAGCTGCAGAGGACCCTGGTAGTTAAGCCCGGAAGAACCTGAAGAGATCAGGGTAGTGAACTTCCAGAGCTGGAAGGGAAGTTCTGGTGGATTACTTGTAGGGAGTTGATAGCGTTTGGTTGTCATTAGCGTGCAAGACGCAGTGAGAGG
>NC_091160.1:12335219-12342719 GCF_040958095.1 Procambarus clarkii | reverse complement strand
TTGTGAACTAAAGTCTTTGAAAATGTAATAAGTTTTACGAAACGCGCCCGTGTCGCGTCAGACTAGAAATAAAAATGAATTTTGGAGAATTGATTTTTGATTTGCCTCCAACAGTGAAGCGTAATGTACGAAAGATTGAGAAAATTCGTGTTAGAATTATTAATCTTACTTTTTCGGTCATATTTAATAATATATGTCTACAGGAAAGACTGCTACCAAAATATACTAATATATATATATATATATATATATATATATATATATATATATATATTTATAAACCCTGCTCGGATTCGACTGGAACATTGTGTGTAAAAATGTCAAAGCAATCGGTGATGAAGAACTTTCGGAGATTAGCGATTTTGAACAAACGAGCATTTCCATTTATATATGTATATATAGATTAGCAGTACCCGGCCACGCGTTGCTGTAGCTCAGCAAAGCATGTGCGTTGCGGAACCACAGCAACCTTTATTATCCCCTAGTCCTCCCCACCATTCCTCCTCACCCGTCTCCTCGGCCTCCCAACCATTCCCCACTCGCCCACCCCCTCTTCCTTCCCATCATGCGCCACTCCCCTGTCCCTTTGTCCTCCCCACCATTCTCCATTCCGCAATTCCCTCTTCCCCACCATCCCAAACTCCTCTGTCCCTTCGTCCTTCTCCACCATTGCCCCTTCCCTTGTCCCTTCGTCAACCCCACCATCTCTCACTGCCACCCCTCGTCATCCCCATCATTCCCCACTCACTCGTCCGACGCCTTAACAAATGGTCTGATGTTCCCATTGGAAAATTGGGAACATCAAGTGATCTGATGTTCCCTTCACTGAAATATATGAAAAACAGTTTAAAAATGAAATGAAAAAATGAAAAAGTAAGAAAATGAACAATACTCAAAAAATGAACGGTATGGTAAACAACACAGGTCAATTCCAATGCAATTCACACAAAATAAATAAATCAAAATGAAAATTAATCAAAATCTATGAAAATTCTATTTATCAAAGCAATCAGAAACATTGAAATGAAATTGTATATACATATTTCACAATCTATACATATTTAGTATAGATTGTGTGTTCCTGTTACATGCAATAGATGGCGCTGTTTTTCTTGAAAAGCATAGTTTTACCTGTAACAGGTGTGGCATCTATACTTATACTTACGAATTGAACGGTATGGTAAACAACACCGATCAATTCTAACACAATGTCACACAAAATAATTCAATAAAAAATAAAATAAATCGAAATCTATGAAAATAAAATTTATCAATGCAATCGGAAACATTCAAATGGAATTCGTGACATATTTAGAATAGGGTGCATGTTGCTATTATGGGCAACAGATGGCGTTGTTTTTCAAAAACGCATGTTTTTATCTGTCACAGAGGTGGCATCTATTTAGTAGGTAAATAACAAGACGCACATATTTTCGATTGAACGTCGAGTCAGAATTTCAAAGCAATCGGTAAAGAACTTTGGGAGACTACAGCGTGTGTTGCTCTTACATCCAACAGATGGATTTGTTTTTCAAATAAAGCATGTTTTCTCCGGTCACAGGTAAGGCATGTTTATAGTAGGTATATGGAAACACGCGCCTATTCGAATGCAACGTCGTCTCAAAATTTCAAAGAAAACAGTAAAGAGGTTCCGAAGATTTCTCTCACATGAAAAAAACAGTTTACAAAAAATAAAACATGATTTTTTCCGTCACAGACATGACAACATAATATGTATATAAAAACCTGCTCTGATGCAAATGGAACATTGTGTGAAAATTTCAAAGCAATCGGTGAAGAACTTTCGGAGATAAGCGATTTTGAACAAACGAACATTTTCATTATATATATATATATATATATATATATATATATATATATATATATATATATATATATATATATATATATATATATATATATCTATCTATCTATCTATCTATCTATCTAATATATATATATATATATATATATATATATATATATATATATATATATATATATATATATATATATATATATATAATATATGTTGTACCTAGTAGCCAGAACGTCGTACTTGGCCTACTATGTGTTACGGCCCTATTGGGTCGCAACTGGGTTCTTTCTCTGATGTTATTAGAGTTTGGGTATCCGGCCCCAAGTTAGTAGTGGCTTTCAAGGGGTGTGTTCCGTAACGCAAGTAAATTAAAGGGGAAGGGATACAATTACACTAAATTAAATATTTATTCACCACCACCAATAAATAAATATATAAACAGTCACACGCAGTTACTATGACTACACTTATGTACAATCACTTGTCTTCCTCCGAAGACTCAGGACGTTTCACGGTGCTTAAGACGAGTAGCCCTGGTTCTCTTCTTGTGGTCTCACGATGAATCCTTTGATTCTCTAAACGAGTCTACCCTGGCCACAGGCCAGCCAAATCACAGTCCCACTGGGTGCACCGTCGTGGAGGCCTTCAACCACAAATCCAGCCTGTAGCTGGCAGGTTCCAATCAGCTCTGCTGCGTAGGCCACTTCACGACCGATACTAGGGTTGCGAACCCTAGGCAGGAGCCTCGTGTGATTCCACTGATCACTTTCCTCTTCCTTTGCATCACAGTGGCTAGTCTCTTCCACCAGTCAACCAACGGGTACAACGATTCCTCAGCTCTGCCACGTCACAGGCAGGCTAACACTCTCAGCAGTTTTCGTCCGGGAGCAACTCACAGCTTCTGCAGCAAACACGTGGGGAGACTTCGGCTGCCTTGGGTAGACTGATCCAACGTCCAATTAAGCAGTCCCAGGTCGACTCTGTAATCAGACACGTCATCAGTACTAGGGACACCCTAGGGCACCTCGCTTACAGGCTTAGACACAAACGCCCACTATCCACTCCATAGATGGCGTTGCTGTCTAAGCGTCACCTCACCAGAGGTCAGCAGCGGCTGTGTCACGAGCTGATTAGGACGGGAAACCAGCCCCAGTGGCCGGTATATCTCGTCCTCACTAGATGGCGTCGTCCATTTGGAGGGGGTTTCGGGAGCTGACCCACAGATGGCGTGGTCGTCACAGCTCCGTGCTACGACGCTGGGCTTGGGTCCGTAACACTATGCAAGGCCCGATTTGCCTAATAAGCCAAGTTTTCCTGAATTAATATATTTTCTATAATTTTTTTCTTATGAAATGATAAAGCTACCCATTTCATTATGTATGAGGTCAATTTTTTTTTATTGGAGTTAAAATTAACGTAGATATATGATCGAACCTAACCAACCCTACCTAACCTAACCTAACCTAACCTATCTTCATAGGTTAAGTTAGGTTAGGTAGCTTAAAAAGTTAGATTAGGTTAGGTTAGGTAGGTTAGGTTGTCGAAAAAAACATTAATTCATGAAAACTTGGCTTATTAGGCAAATCGGGCCTTGCATAGTAGGCTGAGAAGTGCGTTCTGGCTACTAGGTACGACATACATATATATATATATATATATATATATATATATATATATATATATATATATATATATAAAGTGGTACCTTGGTTTAAGAGTGCCGTAGAGTGGAGACTGCACTAGATCAGCCGGATGCCGCATGTACTCAGCCAAGCAACCACAAAATAGTGTACTCATTCCAAAACCAATATTGAATTGACGTAAAAGGCCAGAAAATTGAGAATTCAATAATTATGCTATTTTCTGATTACATTTTTTTGTGTGTGGATAGGCAGGCCGAAGGGTTACTCAATAGACAAAATATTGAAGTTTTGTAAGACAGGATTAAATATATCATTTGGGGTTTAAGGCTCATGCTCTGTGATGACAGGCAAAATTGGTATACTGAGAATTATATAAACTTTATAAATGTAGTATTTTCTCCCGTAAATAGATATAAATATAATCTTTATAATGTATATTATTTAAAAAAAATAAATAACGTCCATAGAGTTGGCAGAAGAGTTCGACCTGAGCACCTGAGAACCTATTACCAAATATACTTGTAACAGTTCCGTATTGTAAAATTGACGTCAACTTTTCTGCCATTAACTGTTTTTCCCTAGGTCTTGGTTCATCCCGTCCTCAGACACGTCCACTCCATCCAGCGGTCGACCTCAAAGATAAATTCATCTATTTTAACATGCTATTCATTCAAAACTGCAATTTTCTCAAATTTAAATCAATTGTTATAGATTGGCATATTGCGCATATATAGGTATTGGTTATGTTATGTTAGGTGTTTAGGCTTTGTTCGCGATTATTTTTATTTGTAGTACGTGGGTGAAGCATTTACGCAACCTGTCCTCCACTCAAGTCCATTAACTCCAGCGGTCGACCCCACAGACGCATTCTTAAGTTTTTACATGCTGTTCTTTCAAAATGGGATTATTCTCAAATATAAATTAATATTATAATATATTAGCATGCTGTACATATATTGGCATAGATTAGGTTAGGTTAGGTGTTTAAGTTCTATTGGCGATTATTTGTATCTGTTGTACGTGGGTGAAGCATTTATAGCGTTGTGGTTCGAACAAAATTCTTCAGTGAAACACTTGTTCCGGAAGTGTTCGAATGAAATCAGTTGTGAGTCATGTGTAAACCGTTCTTCATTCATAAACAGGGGATTTTGCGGGTGTATGGAATCACTTTTGGGTCTTTGTTTGGTGGACGGCCAGGCATTTACGGCGCTGTGATTTAAATAAAAGTCGTCAGCGAAGCACTTTTTCCGGAAGTGTTCGGATGGCATCAGTTGTGAGTCAGGCCGTCCTCCAAACAAAGACCCCAAACTCCATTCCAGGGATCCGCCAAACCCCCTGTTTATGAATGAAAAACGGTTTACACACGACTCACAGCTGATTTCGTTTAGACATTTCTGGAACAAGTGCTTCACTGACGAATTTTGTTCGAACCACAACGCTATAAATGCTTCACCCACGTACAACAAATACAAAAATCGCCAACAGAACCTAAACACCTAACCTAACCTATGCTTATATATGCACAATACGCTAATAAAAGATAATATTAATTTATATTTAAGAAAATTCCCGTTTTTGAATGAACATAGCATGTAAAAATTATGACTGTGTCTGTGGGGTCGACCGCTGGATGTAATGGACTTGAGTCTAGGACGGGTTGGGTTTGGCGGATGCACGGAATTGACTTTGGCCTTTGTTTATTAGGACAGGCTGCTCAGTTAGGCTGTGAGGTCTTTACCGTTAAACAAGTTATATATTCTCACATTATTTTCTCGTGGTGATATTAAATTTGATTGCAATTATTCAGAAAATGTTCTCAATAAATGATATTTACTGCCATAAATATTCCTGACCATTCGGCTACGCTATAATTACCACTGTTTGTGGACTGGACAGCGCACGAAGAAACGAATCAATGCTTTCGCTGTAATAATTCAAATGTTTCAATATAAATATAAATCTGGAACTCCTGGGACAGCGACTTGTTACTACAACCCCCAAGGACAGCGACTTGTTACTACAACCCCCAAGGACAGCGACTTGTTACTACAACCCCCAAGGACAGCGACTTGTTACTACAACCCCCAAGGACAGTGACTTGTTACTACAACCCCCAAGGACAGTGACTTGTTACTACAACCCCCAAGGACAGCGACTTGTTACGGCAACCCCCAAGGACAGCGACTTGTTACTACAATCCCCAAGGACAGCGACTTGTTACTACAATCCCCAAGGACAGTGACTTGTTACTACAACCCCCAAGGACAGCGACTTGTTACGGCAACCCCCAAGGACAGCGACTTGTTACTACAATCCCCAAGGACAGCGACTTGTTACTACAATCCCCAAGGACAGTGACTTGTTACTACAACCCCCAAGGACAGCGACTTGTTACTACAATCCCCAAGGACAGTGACTTGTTACTACAACCCCCAAGGACAGTGACTTGTTACTACAACCCCCAAGGACAGTGACATGTTACTACAACCCCCAAGGACAGTGACTTGTTACTACAACCCCCAAGGACAGTGACTTGTTACTACAACCCCCAAGGACAGTGACTTGTTACCACAACTTCCAAGGACAGTGACTTGTTACTACAACCCCCAAGGACAGCGACTTGTTACTACAACCCCCAAGGACAGTGACTTGTTACTACAACCCCCAAGGACAGTGACTTGTTACTACAACCCCCAAGGACAGTGACTTGTTACTACAACCCCCAAGGACAGCGACTTGTTACTACAACTTCCAAGGACAGTGACTTGTTACTACAACCCCCAAGGACAGTGACTTGTTACTACAACCCCCAAGGACAGCGACTTGTTACTACAACCCCCAAGGACAGTGACTTGTTACTACAACCCCCAAGGACAGCGACTTGTTACTACAACTTCCAAGGACAGTGACTTGTTACTACAACCCCCAAGGACAGTGACTTGTTACTACAACCCCCAAGGACAGTGACTTGTTACTACAACCCCCAAGGACAGCGACTTGTTACTACAACCCCCAAGGACAGTGACTTGTTACTACAATCCCCCAAAGACAGTGACTTGTTACTACAATCCCCCAAGGACAGCGACTTGTTACTACAACCCCCAAGGACAGTGACTTGTTACTACAATCCCCCAAGGACAGTGACTTGTTACTACAACCCCCAAGGACAGTGACTTGTTACTACAACCCCCAAGGACAGTGACTTGTTACTGCAACCCCCAAGGACAGTGACTTGTTACTACAACTCCCTAGGACAGTGACTTGTTACTACAATCCCCCAAGGACAGTGACTTGTTACTACAATCCCCCAAGGACAGCGACTTGTTACTACAACCCCCAAGGACAGCGACTTGTTACTACAACCCCCAAGGACAGTGACTTGTTACTACAACCCCCAAGGACAGTGACTTGTTACTACAATCCCCCAAGGACAGTGACTTGTTACTACAACCCCCAAGGACAGTGACTTGTTACTACAACCCCCAAGGAAAGCAACTTGTTACTACAACCCCCAAGGACAGCGACTTGTTACTACAACCCCCAAGGACAGCAACTTGTTACTACATCTCCCAAGGACAGCGACTTGTTATTACAACTTCCAAGGACAGCGACTTGTTACTACATCTCCCAAGGACAGCGACTTGTTATTACAACTTCCAAGGACAGCGACTTGTTACTACATCTCCCAAGGACAGCGACTTGTTATTACAACTTCCAAGGACAGCGACTTGTTACTACATCTCCCAAGGACAGCGACTTGTTACTACATCTCCCAAGGACAGCGACTTGTTACTACATCTCCCAAGGACAGCGACTTGTTATTACAACTTCTAATGACAGCGACTTGATACTGCAAAGCGTCACTTGATTTTCCCAATAAGTAAACTGCATGGACGAGTCTACGATGGCAAAGTCGCTTTGTGGTTACTTTTTACTGGTATACGACAGGTTTCTAGAATAATGATTGTAGTTCATCTGGAGCATACCTGGAGAGGGTTCCGGGAGTTCTTCTACCGCCAGAGTTCGGCCTGAGGCCAG
>NC_091160.1:12187719-12330219 GCF_040958095.1 Procambarus clarkii | reverse complement strand
ACACACACACACACACACACACACACACACACACACACACACACACACACACACACACACACACACACACACACACACACACACACACATACACACACACGCACGCACGCACACAAAGACACACACGGACACACACACACGCACACACACACACACACACACACACACACACACACACACACACACACACACACAGGTCAAGCTGGATGGTAAGACAACAGAATGAAGCTGGAGGAGAGGGACTGGACGAGTCATACATGGAGATGATTGCTAAGGCATGGAAGAAAGTCAGTGGGGAATTGAAGGACCTGAGGGAAACTATATGTAAGCTGCAGATAGAACTAAGTGCAGCACAAGGGGAGATAAAAAGCCTAAAAACAGGCCCTCGTCAGACTCTGGCCCAGGGGACCAACCCCCAGGTACCAGGAGATGTAGCAATGGCAGGGACCCCTACAATTGGCCCAACCTTTGCTGAAATGCTCAAGAGCCCAGGAGCAATGTCCACAGTCAAGGAAGTTGTAATGAAAGCAGTAACCTCACAAGAGGCAGCTAGATGCACAAGCCAGCTAATGGAAAGGAAAAGAGCTGTAGTAGTGGTAGGTGTCAGGGAACAAGAGGGCTCCACAAGGGAGGAAACGAGGACTAAAGACAAAGCTGCAGTGGCAGGGATATTAAAGGAGATAGGAATGGAAGGGGCTGAACGAGACATAGAACAGTTTTTCCGGATTGACGAGTACAACAGAGACAAAAAGAGATTGATCAAGGAAGAATTCAAGAGCGAGGACATCAAAGAGGAAGACATCCTAGTAAGGAAGAGCAAACTGAGGTATGCAAGGAACTACAAAGAGGTATATGTTCAGAGGGACATGACCAGAGACGAGATAATAAGGGCAGCAGATGCAAGGAAAAAGCGCAAGGAGAGGGAAGAGAGCCAGGGAACCTCAGCCTCCAACCCAGCAATCCCAGAGGGGAGTGGGGAACCCCAATCCAGCAACCCAGGAACCCCAGGGGGGAATGCAATACCCCAGCCCACCACCCAATAGGGCCCTCCCTACCCCTCAGCACAAACCCTTCCTTGCCCCTGCATAATGCCCATCATGAAACCCAAATCCTCCCCCTCCCCTTACCCCAAGTAGCCCCTGCTTTCCCAGCCCCTGGTCTTTTCCCTGCCCCAAGCAGGCCTGAGGAAGACCTAAGCCCTCCACCCCCTACTCCAACCCCCCTTGAACCCCTGGAAACTACCTCACAAGAGGATGAGCCTACCCAAGTAGCAATGACCATAGAACAACCTACACTTGTAGGGAGTGTGCGTGAAATTGGATATAAGAAAGTGAGCTTCAATGTAATGTACTCAAACATTGATGGGATTACCAATAAAGCAAGTGAACTGGCAGAAAGGGTGCAAGAAGAAAACCCTGATGTAATAGGACTAACGGAAACAAAATTGTCACGAGTCATAACAGTTGCTGTGTTTCCAAAGGACTACTATATAGTAAGGAAAGAGAGGGAAGGGAGAGGAGGTGGAGGAGTGGCCATGCTGATAAGGAAGGACGGGAGTTTTGATGAGATGGAAATTCTGGGCTGTGACGGATTCAGAGATTACATAACTGGAACTTTAGCAATAGGTGGACCTAAGATAATAGTGGCAGTCATTTACAACCCTCCCCTAAATGACAGAAGACCTAGACAGGAGTTTGATAGGAACAACATGGCAACCATTAATATAATAGAGAGAGCAGCTTCAGTTGCCTGCAGGAATGGCTCAAGACTCTTAATCATGGGTGATTTCAACCATGGAAAGATAGACTGGGAGAATGGGGACCCACATTATGGTGCAGATACGTGGCGAGCTAAACTTTTGGAAGTGGCAACAAGGAACTTTCTGAGCCAGCATGTCAAGGAACCCACAAGAGTGAGAGGCAATGATGAACCAGCTAGACTCGACTTGATATTCACCCTGAATTTGTCAGAAATAAGGGAACTCAGAGTTGAAGCCCCCATAGGAATGAGTGACCACAGTGTACTGACCTTTGAGTACTTGGTGGAGGTAGGGATAACCTATCCAAGGATGGGAGCGGAGGGGAAAAGACTGAATTACCGAAGAGGGATATATGACGAGATGAGGAACTTCCTCAGGGAAATTCCATGGGAAACAGAACTTAGAGACAAGAATGTGCAGGTCATGATGGATTTTGTCACCCAAAAGTGCCAGGAAGCTGCAGACAGGTTTATCCCAGTCCAAAAGAAGAAAAACGAAAAACAACAGAAAAACCCATGGTTCAACCAGGAATGTAAGGTAGCGAAACAACTGAGTAAAAGAACATGGGGAAACTACAGAAATAACAGAACACCAGTGAGCAGGGAGAGATACCAGAGGGCCAGAAATGAGTACTTCAGAGTGAGGAGGGAAGCAGAGATACAGTTTGAAAATGACATCGCGAGTAAAGCCAAGACCCAACCAAAGCTGCTCCACAGCCACATCAAGAGGAAAACAGCAGTGAAGGAACAAGTGATGAAGCTGCGGAAAAGGGAGAACAGATACACAGAGAATGACAATGAGGTGTGTGAAGAACTCAACAAGAGATTCCAGGAGGTCTTCACAATAGAACAAGGAGAAGCCCCTGCACTAAATGAGGAGGCGGCAAACCAAGCAACCTTGGAGGAATTTGACCTCACCAGTGATGAGGTCAAAAGGTGTCTGCTGGAGCTGGATGTGACAAAGGCTGTTAGGCCTGATAGAATCTCACCATGGATACTAAAGGAAGGTGCAGAAGCACTAAGTGTGCCACTCTCTATGGTGTATAACAGGTCACTGGAAACAGGAGACTTACCAGAATGTTGGAAGACAGCTAACGTGGTCCCAATATACAAAAAAGGTGACAGGCAAGAGGCACTGAATTACAGGCCAGTTTCCTTAACTTGTATACCATGCAAGGTGATGGAGAAGATCGTGAGAAAAAGACTTGTAGAACATCTGGAGGGAAACAACTTTGTAACGCACCACCAACATGGGTTCAGAGATGGTAAATCGTGCCTCACAGGTTTAATAGAATTTTATGACCAGACAACGAAAATTAGGCAGGAAAGAGAAGGGTGGGCCGACTGCATTTTCCTGGATTGCCAAAAAGCCTTTGACACAGTACCCCATAAAAGGCTGTTAAAAAAGTTGGAGCAATAGGCAGGAGTAAAAGGGAAGGTGCTCCAGTGGATAAGGGAGTACTTAAGCAACAGGAAACAGCGAGTAACGGTGAGAGGGAGACATCAGAGCTGCGAGATGTCACCAGCGGAGTCCCACAGGGCTCAGTACTTGGTCCCATCCTGTTTCTAATATATGTGAACGATCTTCCAGAGGGTATAGACTCATTCCTCTCGATGTTTGCTGATGATCCAAAAATTTTGAGAAGAATCAAGACGGATGAAGATAGACAGAGACTACAGGATGACCTGGATAAACTGGAGGAATGGTCTAGAAAATGGCTGCTAAAGTTCAACTCAGGAAAGTGTAAGGTGATGAAATTAGGCGAAGGGAGCAGGAGGCTGAACACAAGGTATCATCTGGGAGGGGAAATCCTGCAAGAGTCAAATAGAGAGAAGGATCTGGGGGTTGATATCACACCGAACCTATCCCCAGAGGCCCACATCAAAAGAATATCATCAGCGGCATATGCTAGACTGGCCAACATAAGAACTGCCTTCAGAAACTTGTGTAAGGAATCTTTCAGAACCCTGTATACCACTTATGTAAGACCAATCCTGGAGTATGCAGCTCCAGCCTGGAATCCATACCTAGTTAAACACAAGACAAAGTTAGAGAAGATTCAGCGGTATGCCACCAGGCTCGTCCCGGAAATGAGAGGATTGAGCTACGAGGAAAGGCTAAAGGAGCTGAACCTCACATCCCTGGAAAACAGAAGAGTGAGGGGAGACATGATAACCACCTACAAAATTCTCAGGGGAATTGACAGGGTGGACAAAGACAAACTCTTCAGCATGGGTGGGACACGAACAAGGGGACACAGGTGGAAAATTAGTACCCAGATGAGCCACAGAGACGTTAGAAGGAATTTTTTCAGTGTCAAAGTAGTTAATAAATGGAATGCACTAGGCAGTGATGTGGTGGAAGCTGACTCCATACACAGTTTCAAATGTAGATATGATAGAGCCCAGTAGGCTCAGGAATCTGTACACCAGTTGATTGACAGTTGAGAAGCGGGACCAAAGAGCCAAAGCTCAACCCCGCAAATACAATTAGGTGTGGGGGGGGGTGAGTACACACACACACACACACACACACACACACACACACACACACACACACACACACACACACACACACACACACACACACACACACACACCGTGCCTCAAGGAGACAGGAATGCTACTGTGGAGGGGACCTCCACACCTCAGCTCTCATTTGCTGAAATGCTTAAAATGAGCCCTGAAGCTAGGTCTGCAGTTAAGGAAGTTGCCATGGAAGTGGCTTCCTCTCAGGAAGCTTCTAGATGTACTACCCGGCTGATAGAGAGAAAAAAACCAGAAGTAGTAGCAGGCATTAAAGAGCAAACAGGGATCAGACCAAAGGAGCAGAGAGACAAGGACAAAAACATAGTTAAAGAGATCCTTAAAGAGGTAAGGATGGAGGGAACTGAACAAAATGTGGAAAAGGTTTTCAGGCTTGGAAAGTACAACAAGGACAGAGACCGAATGATAAAGGTGGTATTCATGAGCGAAATCACGAAAGAGGAACTGTTAGAAAGGAAGTGCTGTCTACCAAATGTAGAGAAATTCAAAAAAGTATTCCTGCAGAGGGATATGACAAGGGAAGAGAGAAAGTAGGCAGCAGACACGAGGAAGCAACGCAGGGAGAGAGAAAGGAATCAGGGAGCCACAACCCCAATCCCTACAATCCCAGAGGGGAGTGGGGAACCCTCCTCAAACAGTGCACTAGCCACAGAGAGTGCGGCACCACCCCCCCATTCTACCCAACAGACACCCTACCTGCCCCAACCCCTGTCAGCTCCCCACTAAGTACCCACCTAAGGCACTCTCCCCCCACCCACCCACCTCCTCCCACTCACCCCCCTCCTCCCACTCCCCCCTCCCCCCAGGACCTCCCTTCTCTCCCATCCCCCAAGCCCTCCCTTCTCCCGCATGCCCTCCCTTCTCTCCCACCCACAAGCCCTCTGTTCTCCCCCACCCCCCTAAGCCCCGAACTCTTCCCCACCCCACCTAAGCCTTCCCCTCTCCACCACTCCCCAAAACCCTCCCCTCTTCCTCACCCACCTCAGCCTTCCCTTTCCCCCCACGCCCCCCAGGCCCTCCCCTTTACTGCCCCCCCCCCTTCTCCCCCATTCCCCCAAACCTCCTCCTCTCACCCCCCTCTACCCTCCCCCTCTCACCCCCCCAACCCTACCCTCTCACCCCCCCTAACCCTCCCCTCTCACCCCCCAACCCTCCCCCTCTCACCAGTCCCCTACCCTCCCCCCTACCCCCCCCCCCAAGCCCTTCCTCCTCCACAAGTCTCCCCATACCAGATCCTCCCAGCTCCCACTCACCCCAGACCCCACAGGTCCCCCCACCCCAGAGGAGAAGCAGAAGAGAGTTAGTTTCAGGGTAATGTACTCGAACATAGATGGGATCACAAGCAAGGCAAGTGAACTAAGGGAAAGAGCACAAGAAGTGAACCCAGATGTAATCGGACTCACTGAAACAAAACTCTCTGGAATCATAACGAATGCCATGTTTCCCCAGGAGTACACAGTAATAAGGAAAGAGAGGGAAGGTAGGGGAGGAGGCAGAGTGGCCCTACTCATGAGAAAGGAATGGATTTTTAAGGAGATGGCTATCCCGGGCTGTGAGGATTTCAGAGACTACATAGCAGGCACCATGACAATGGGAGAACCAAGGATAGTAGTAGCAGTAATATATAACCCTCCACCAAATGACGGAAGACCCAGTCAAGAGTAAGAAAACAACAACGTGGCAGTTAACACTATAATTGAGAGGGCAGCTTCTGCTGCCTGCAGAACTAGATCCCACCTGCTCATCATGGGGAACTTCAGTCATGGAAGGTTATCTCTTTAGGTTATCTTGAGATGATTTCGGGGCCCTTTTTTTTTTTTTGGTGCCCCCGCGGCCCGGTCCTCGACCAGGCCTCCACCCCCAGGAAGCAACCAGTGACAGCAGACTAACACCCAGGTACCTATTTTACTGCTAGGTAATAGGGGCATAGAGTGAAAGAAACTCTGCCCATTGTTTCTCGCCGGCGCCTGGGATCGAACCCAAGACCACAGGATCACAAGTCCCGCGTGCTGTCCGCTCGGCCGACCGGCTCCCTTTGGAAGGATTGATTGGGAGATCAAGGAACCGCATGGAGGCGAGGATATGTGGAGAGCCAAACTACAGGAGGTGGTGACTAGAAACTTCTTAACCCAGCATGTCAGAGAACCCACAAGGATGGCAGGAAATGACGAACCAGCGAGACTCGACCTGGTCTTAACCCTGAACGACTCTGACATAAGAGAAATCGGTTTTGAGGCCCCAGTAGGAATGAGCGACCACAGTGTATTGGTGTTTGAGTACCTGATTGAAGAAGGGTTATTGAACTCGAGGAGGGATACCGAAACCAAAAGGTTAGCATACCGAAAAGGAAGCTATGAGGAGATAAGAAAATTCCTAAAAGATTAAGCATGGGAAACAGAGCTCAGGGAAAAGACAGCCCAAGATATGATGGACTACATCACGCAAAAGTGCAAGGACGTAGCAAACAAGTTTGTCCCAGCCCAAAAGGAAAACAGTAAAATGAAGATGAGAAATCCATGGTTTAATCAGAGATGTAGGCTAGCTAAGCAGCAAAGTTAAAGGGCATTGAGAAACTATAGGAATAACAGGACACTGGAGAGCAGAGAAAGATACCAGAATGCCAGGAATGAATATGTAAGGATGAGAAGAGAGGCAGAAAGACAATACGAAAATGACATCGCAAGCAAGGCAAAGACTCGGCCTAAATTGATGCATAGCCACATCAGGAGAAAAACAACAGTAAAGGAACAGGTTATGAAATTAAGGATAGGGGCAGACGGATTCACTACAAACGACATGGAAGTGTGTGAGGAACTGAATAAGAAATTCCAAGAGGTCTTCGCCTTAGAGCAAGGAGAAATCCCAGAGACAAGAGAGGGAATAGCTAACCAGGAACCACTGGAAGAGTTTGAGATTACCAGCGGGGAAGTAAGGAAGTGTTTACTAGAGTTGGATGTGACAAAGGCTATAGACCCAGATGGAATCTCCCCTTGGATACTAAAGGAAGGAGCAGAAGAACTGTGCCTACCACTCTCCATAGTGTATAACAAATCTCTGGCAACAGGGGAACTGCCAGAAATTCTAAAGCAGCTAACGTAGTCCCGATATACAAGAATGGGGATAGACAGGAAGCACTGAATTACAGGCCAGTGTCCCTAACCTGCATACCATACAAGCTGATAAAGAAGATTGTGCGAAGAAAGCTAGTGGAGCACCTGGAGCGAAAGAACTTTGTAACACAGCAACAACAGGGATTCAGGGATGGCAGGTCCTGCCTAACAGGGATACTTGAATTCTACGACCAGGCAAGGAAGAGAAGGGTGGGCAAACTGCATATTTTTGGATTGTCAGAAAGCATTTGATATAGTGCCACACAAGAGGCTAGTGAAAAAGCTGGAGATGCAGGCTGGAGTGAAAGGGAAGGTACTCCATTGGATACAGGAGCACCTAAGCAACAGGAGACAACGAGTCAGTGTGAGGGGTGAGGTCTCAGATTGGCGAGACGTTACGAGTGGAGTCCCGCAGGGGTCAGTCCATGGACCTATACTGTTTCTGATATATGTAAATGATCTCCCAGAGGGTATAGAATCGCTTCTCTCAATGTTTGCCGATGATGCAAAAATTATGAGGAGGATTGAAACTGAGGACGATAGTAGGAGGCTACAAGATGACCTACACAGACTGAGTGAATGGTCCAACAAATGGCTGTTGAAGTTCAACCCGAGTAAATACAAAGTAATGAAACTAGGCATTGGAAACAGGAGGCCAGACACAGGATACAGAATAGGAGATGAAGTACTTAATGAAACGGACAGAGAAAAAGATCTAAGAGTTGATATCACACCAAACCTGTCTCCTGAAGCCCACATAAAAAGAATAACGTCTGTGGCATATGCGAGGCTGGCTAACATCAGAACAGCTTTCAGGAACCTGTGTAAGGAATCGTTCAGAATCTTGTACACCACATATGTAAGACCAATCCTGGAGTATGCGGCCCCAGCATGGAGCCCGTATCTTGTTAAGCACTAGACGAAGCTGGAAAAAGTCCAAAGGTATGCTACTAGACTAGTCCCAGAACTAAGAGGCATGAGTTACGAGGAAAGACTGCGGGAAATGCACCTTACGACACTGGAAGACAAGAGAGTAATGGGAGCCATGATCATAACTACAAAATCCTCAGAGGAATCAACCGGGTATACAAGGATAAACTATTCAACACTGGTGGGACGCGAACAAGGGGACACAGGTGGAAACTGAGTACCCACATGAGCCACAGAGACGTTAGAAGGAACTTTTTCAGTGTCAGAGTAAGTAACGGATGGAATCCATTAGGCAGTGATGTGGTGGAGGCTGACTCCATACACAGTTTCAAATGTAGATATGATAGAGCTCAGTAGGCTCAGGAATCTGTACACCAGTTGATTGACAGTTGAGAAGCGGGACCAAAGAGCCAAAGCTCAACCCCCGCAAGCACAAATAGGTGAGTACACACACACACAGGGGGTGTTGGGTTAGGGGTTGGGTTAGGGGGGATATGATCACCACATTCAAGATTCTCAAGGGAATTGATAGGGTAGATAAAGACAGTCTATTTAACACAAGGGGCACACGTACTAGGGGACACAGGTGGAAACTGAGTGCCCAAATGAGCCACAGATATATTAGAAAGAACTTTTTTAGTTTCAAAGTGGTTGACAAATGGAATACATTAGGGAGTGATGTGGTAGAGGCTGACTCCATACACAGTTTCAAGTGTAGATATGATAGAGCCCAATAGGCTTGGGAACTTGTACACATGTTGATTGACGGTTGAGAGGCGGGACCAAAGAGCTAAAGCTCAACCCCCACAAGCACAACTAGGTTAGTACAACTAGGTTAGTACACACACACACGCACAGACACAAACACACACACACACACACACACACACACACACACACACACACACACACACACACACACGCACACGCACACGCACACACACACACACACACACACACACACACACACACACACACACACACGCACACATACACCTCCCCCTGGACTCCTGGCAACTACCCCACAAGAGGATGAGCCTACCCAAGTTGCAATGACCGTGGAACAACCTCCTACACTTGTGGGGAGTGAGGGTGAAATTGGATATAAGAAAGTGAGCTTCAAGGTAATGTACTCAAACATTGATGGGATTACCAATAAAGCCAGTGAACTGGTAGAAAGGGTGCAAGAAGAAAACCCTGATGTAATAGGGCTCACAGAAACAAAATTGTCAGGAGTCATAATAGATGCTGTGTTTCCAAAGGACTACTATATAGTAAGGAAAGAGAGGGAAGGGAGAGGAGGTGGAGGAGTGGCGCCTGCTGATAAGGAAGGACGGGAGTTTTGATGAGATGGAAATTCCGGGCTGTGACGGGTTTAGAGATTACATAACTGGAACTATAACAATGGGTGGACCTAAGATAGTAGTGGCAGTCATTTACAACCCTCTCCTAAATCACAGAAGACCCAGACAGGAGTTTGATAGGAACAACATGGCAATTAATAATATAATAGAGAGAGCATCTTCAGTTGCCTGTAGGAATGGCTCAAGACTCTTAATCATGGGTGATTTCAACCATGGAAAGATAGACTGGGAGAATGGGGACCGACATTGTCGTGCAGATACATGGAGAGCTAAACTCTTGGAAGCGGCAACAAGGAACTTTCTGAGCCAGCATGTCAGGGAACCCACAAGAGTGAGAGGCAATAATGAAAGAGCTAGACTTGACCTGATATTCACCCTGAATGAGTCAGAAATAAGAGAAGTCAAAGTTGAAGCCCCCATAGGAATGAGTGACCACAGTGTACTGACTTTTGAGTACTTGGTGGAGGTAGGGATAACCTATCCAAGGATGGGATCAGAAGGGAAAAGACTAAATTACTGAAGAAGAAAATATGACGAGATGAGGAACTTCCTAAGGGGAATACCATGGGCTCTGGCCTACAGGGACGTCAACAGTTAAGACAGACATCGGTTCATAAATCCCCTAGTTGTTCTTTGGGATGCTTATTTGGAGGTGAGTACCTCTCAAAGTCAGCCATACATGGTGCTACTGTGTTCTTGATATAATAATTAGCTTTGGATTTAATTTAAAATACGAAAAAGTAGCTCGAGTCTCTCTGCTTGGTACTAGTTTTTCACACGTGTGTGTTACATTACACCACCACCGACTAGCCCCCCCTATTCCCCCTCATCATAACACGCCAATGTAAACACACACACATGCATGCACAAACCAGCCTATCACCAACCTCACCCCTCACCCCCGTGACTGACCTTCCGTCCACAAGCCTCCTGATTGCCCTCCTTCCTCTCTCTCTCTTTCTCCGTTTCTCCCTCTCTCCCTCGGCCCCTCGCTCTCTCTCGTTCTCCTTTGCTCTCCGTCCCTCCTTAGGGAGCCGGTCGGTCGAACGGACAGCACGCGGGACTTGTGATCCAGAGGTCCTGGGTTCGATCCCAGGCGCCGGCGAGAAACAATGGGCAGAGTTTCTTTCACCCTATGCCCCTGTTACCAAGCAGTAAAATAGGTACCTGGGTGTTAGTCAGCTGTCACGGGCTGCTTCCTGGGGGTGGAGGCCTATGCGAGGACCGGGCCGCGGGGACACTAAAGCCCCGAAATCATCTCAAGATAACCTCAAGATAACCTCCCTCTCTCCCCCTCACTCCCTCTCCCTCACTCCCTCTTCCTCACTCCCTCTCCCTCCATCGCTTAACCCCATCCCAAACCGTGCCACCCCCCACAATAAACACACACACAAACACACACACACACACACACACACACACACACACACACACACACACACACACACACACACACACACACACACACACACATGTTGCCAGGCTGGCCAACATACGAACGGCATTCAGAAACTTGTGTAAAGAATCATTCAGAACTTTGTATACCACATATGTCAGGCCAATACTGGAGTATGCAGCCCCAGCATGGAGTCCATATCTAGTCAAGGATAAGACTAAACTGGAAAAGGTTCAAAGGTTTGCCACCAGACTAGTACCCGAGCTGAGAGGTATGAGCTACGAGGAGAGACTACGGGAATTAAACCTCACTTCGCTGGAAGACAGAAGAGTTAGGGGGGACATGATCACCACATTCAAGATTCTGAAGGGGATTGATAGGGTAGATAAAGACAGTCTATTTAACACAAGGGGAACACGCACAAGGGGACACAGGTGGAAACTGAGTGCCCAAATGAGCCACAGAGATATTAGAAAGAACTTTTTTAGTGTCAGAGTGGTTGACAAATGGAATGCATTAGGGGGTGATGTGGTGGAGGCTCACTCCATACACAGTTTCAAGTGTAGATATGACAGAGCCCGATAGGCTCAGGAATCTGTACACCTGTTGATTGACGGTTGAGAGGCGGGACCAAAGAGCCAGAGCTCAACCCCCGCAAACACAACTAGGTGAGTACAACTAGGTGAGTACACACACACACACACACACACACACACACACAGTGTGTCCCGATATACAAGAAAGGGGATAGACAGGAAGCACTGAATTACAGACCAGTGTCCCTAACCTGCATACCATGCAAGATGATGGAGAAGATTGTGCGAAGAAAGCTAGTGGAGCACCTGGAGCGAAAGAACTTTGTAACACAGCATCAACATGGATTCAGGGATGGCAGGTCCTGCCTCACAGGGTTACTTGAATTCTACGACCAGGCAACAAAAATAAGGCAAGAAAGAGAAGGGTGGGCAGACTGCATATTTTTGAATTGTCAGAAAGCCTTTGACACAGTGCCACACAAGAGGCTAGTGAAAAAACTGGAGATGCAGGCTGGAGTGAATGGGAAGGTACTCTGTTGGATACAGGAGTACCTAAGTAACAGGAGACAACGAGTCAGTGTGAGGGGTGAGGTCTCAGATTGGCGAGACGTTACGAGTGGAGTACCGCAGGGGTCAGTCCTTGGACCTATACTGTTTCTGATATATGTAAATGATCTTCCAGAGGGTATAGAATCGTTTCTCTCAATGTTTGCCGATGATGCAAAAATTATGAGGATTGAAACTGAGGACGATAGTAGGAGGCTACAAGATGACCTAGACAGACTGAGTGAATGGTCCAACAAATGGCTGTTGAAGTTCAACCCGAGTAAATGCAAAGTAATGAAACTAGGTGGTGGAAATAGGAGGCCAAACACAGGATACAGAATAGGAGATGAAGTACTTAATGAAACGAACAGAGAGAAAGATCTAGGAGTTGATATCACACCAAACCTGTCTCCTGAAGCCCACATAAAAAGAATAACGTCTGCGGCATATGCGAGGCTGGCTAACATCAGAACAGCGTTCAGGAACCTGTGTAAGGAATCATTCAGAATCTTGTACACCACATATGTAAGACCAATCCTGGAGTATGCGGCCCCAGCATGGAGCCCGTACCTTGTCAAGCACAAGACGAAGCTGGAAAAATTCCAAAGGTATGCCACTAGACTAGTCCCAGAACTAAGAGGCATGAGTTGCGAGGAAAGGCTGCGGGAAATGCACCTTACGACACTGGAAGACAGAAGAGTAAGGGGAGACATGATCACAACCTACAAAATCCTCAGAGGAATCGACCGGGTAAACAAGGATAAACTATTCAACACTGGTGGGACGCGAACAAGGGGACACAGGTGGAAACTGAGTACCCACATGAGCCACAGAGACGTTAGAAGGAACTTTTTCAGTGTCAGAGTAGTTAACGGATGGAATGCACTAGGCAGTGATGTGGTGGAGGCTGACTCCATACACAGTTTTAAATGTAGATATGATAGAGCCCAGTAGGCTCAGGAATCTGTACACCAGTTGATTGACAGTTGAGAGGCGGGACCAAAGAGCCAAAGCTCAACCCCCGCAAGCACAAATAGGTGAGTACAAATAGGTGAGTACACACACACACACACACACAGGTCAAGTGGGATGGTAAGAAAACAGAACAAAGCTGGAGGAGAGGGACTGAACGAGACACACATGGAGATGATTGCTAAGGCATAGAAAGAAATCAGTGGGGAATTGAAGGACCTGAGGGAAACTATATGTAAGCTGCAGATAGAACTAAGGGCAGCACAAGAGGAGATAAAAAGCATAAAAACAGGCCCTCCTCAGACTCTGGCACAGGCACCAACCCCCAGGTTCCAGGAGATGTAGCAATGGCAGGTACCCCTACAATTGGTCCAACCTTTGCTAAAATACTGAAGAGCCCAGATGCTATGTGCACAGTCAAGGAAGTTGTAATGAAATCGATAACCTCACAGGAGGCAGCTAGATGCACAAGCCTGCTAATGGAAAGGAAAAGAGCTGTAGTAGTGATAGGTGTGAAGGAACAAGAGGGTTCCACAAAGGAGGAAAGAGGACTAAAGACAAAGCTGCAGTGGCAAGGATATTAAAGGAGATATGAACGGAAGGGGCTGAACGAGACATAGAACAGTTTTTCCGGATGGGCCTGTATAACAGAGACAAAAAGAGAGTGATCAAGGTAGTATTCAAGAGTGAGGTCATCAAAAAGGACATTCTAGTAATAAACTGCAAACTGAGATATGCAAGGAATTACAAAGAGGTATATGTTCAGAAGGACATAACCAGGGACGAGATAATAAGAGCAGATGATGCAAGGAAAAGGCGCAGGGAGAGGGAAGGTAGCCAGGGAACCTCAGCCTCCAACCCAGCAATCCTAGAGGGGAGTGGGAACCCCAATCCAGCAACTCAGGAACCCCAAAGGGGACTGCAACACTCCAGCTCACAGCCCAATAGGGCCCCCCTAACCCCCAGCACAAACCCTTCCTTGCCCCTGCGCAATGTCCACCATATCACCCAAATCCTCCCTTTCCCCTTACCCCGAGTATCCCCTGGTTTCCCCGCCCCTGGTCTGCTTCCTGCCCCAGGCAGGCCCAGGCGAAACCTAAACTCTCCATCCCCCACTCCACATCCCCCCAAACTCCTGTCAAATACACCACAGGAGGGCGTGCCCTCTCCTGCACAGGAGGGCGTGCCCTCTCCTGTGGTGCCCCCTAAGTCTACTGGGCTCTATCATATCTACTCTTGAAACTGTGTATGGAGTCTTTCTCTACCAGATCACTTCCTAATGCATTCCATTTTTTAACAACTCGGAAACAAAAACGTTCTTTCTAATGTCTCTATGGCTCATTTGGGCACTCAGTTTCCACCTGTGTCACCTAGTGTGCATACCCTTTATTTTAAATAAACTGCCTTTATCTACTCTATCAATTCCTCTGAGAATCTTGAATGTGGTGATGATATTGTTGGGAAAAACCAACACCATTTATGAATCTTTAATATAATATGCAGACAATATTGTGGCTGTTTTTGTATTAAGAAATTAACACATACTAACCAAAATTATTCTATTTACTCATGCAAAGAATTGGGTATTGTGCATTTTTTGGGTATTGGGTATTGTGCAAAAATTTGAATTGTTCAATTTTCCTCGAGAAAAACGGGATATTATTGCCTTTTCCCCCATACTATATTCACCAGCTGATATTATTGTGAATTCTTTTGAAACATCAGTCTCTGTACTATCAACTTCATAAAAACATTTCCCTGGAACGAACTTAATTATCCGTACTAAAACAAATTACATATAAACCCATTTTCCACTCCTTGAGAAAACGCTTGACGCAGGAGTGAGAGAAGAGTAGCCATTTTTCAACTCGGAACGGAAAACGTATTGTGTTGACCTCCCGGGTAGTTATGCTCAGCTAGTCATTCTCATGGAATTGAACTGCACAAATCGCAACCATCGTATCTAGGGAAGGCATTGTATCCGTTCGGTATTCATACTATGGTATAACTTCTCTTATATATTGTGTCATATGTTTACGGTTATGCCGCAATTGGTACAGGGACGTTTCCGAGTAAGAAGGGTTTCTATGGTTATCTCTTCCATTAACTCCAGAGGAGTTACTGGGAGAGATAATTCCTCTGGCGTTACTGGGGTGCTGTTTCGGGAGTCCCCACTTCCCTCCAGCCTAACCACTTGAGCTGGACTGTAAAATGACAGTCTTGCTTCAAGCAGGTTGGGAATCATTTCCTGACCATCCAAGCGGTTGGGCACCATTCTTCCCCTTCACCCACACCCCATCCAAAATCCCTTTCCTGACCCCTTCCAAGTGCTATATAGTCATAATGGCTTGGAACTTTCTCCTAATAGGTCCCTTCCCACTTCTCTCCGGGACTGTATGGCTGTGATTTTCTGTTTCTCTCCTCTCTCTCTTTGCTTCTTCCTTGCGTTTGCTGCCATTGCTTTCTCTTCTTTTGTCATGTCCCTCTGGAGGAATACTTTCTTGTATCCTCTCACATTTAACAGTTAGCTTTCCTTGCTAGAATTTCCTCCTTCGTTGTTTCGTTTGTAAACACCATCTTTATCTGGTGATTTCTAGCCATGTTGTACCAGATTAGCCTGAAAACGTTCTCTAGGTTTTGTCCAGCCCCTTCCATTTGCAACACCTTTAGGATCTCTCTCACTTCCACTCTGTTCTTATCTTTCCATTCTGTCTTACTGGAGCCTTCTTGTTCTTTAATGCCCACTGCAACCACTGATCTTTTCGTCTCCAGCAGCTCACTAGGGCAGGTTGCTGCTTCTTGTGAGGTAGCTGCTTTCATTGCTACATCCATCAAAGTGGAGATTGCTTCTGAACTCTTTCTAAGCATTTTTGCAAGTGTTGGAAGTACAGTGGCAGTCCCTTCCATTTATACATTTCTATCTTCTCATTTCCCTTATACCCATACACTTCTTTATCCTTCCCCTGTCTACCCTTCTCCCTCAAATTCCTGTCTCCTCTTATATCCATTCTCTCCCACCCTCTTCCTCTCTCTCTCTCTCTCTCTCTCTCTCTCTCTCTCTCTCTCTTTCTTCAATTCTTCTCTAGCTCTGTCTCTAGCATCTTCTCCTCTCTCCACCCTCACCCCCTTCCTCACATCCACCAATCTTCCATCCCCCTGTCACCTCGTCTCTCATCTCCCATCTCTTCCCTATACCCTTATCTCCCTCTGTCTTACCCCCTCACCATCCCTCCCTCTCTCTCTCTCTCTCTTCATCTCCCCTGATCTTTGTAGTCTAACACTAACCTTATGTACCAAAAAAGGATCAAGCGTCCGAGTCATACATGAAGATGATCGCTCGTGAATTGAGGGAAATCAATGGGGAATTGAAAGATATGAGGTAAACATAATTAATCTACAGATGGAAACGAGAGCAGCGCAAGAGGAAATATAAACTCGAAAAAATAACCCTTCTCAGGCACAGGCCCATGCAACCAATCATAGGGCAGCAAGGAATATAGCAATTGTAGGAACCTCTTAAATAGGTGCAATCTTTGCCGAAATTATGAGAAGAGCCCGTGCAGCATTTCCAAAGTCAAGGAAGTTGTAATTAATGCAGTAACTTATCAGGAGACAATAAGATATATGAGTCAGCTACAGGGAAGAAAAAAGACCTGTAGCTGTGGAAGGTATTAAGGAACGAGAAGGTTTCAGGCAGGAAGAGTTAAGAGCTAAGGATAAAGCTGCAGTGTCAAGGAAACTGAAGGAGATACAAATTGAAGTGGCTGAGGAATGCATTGAGAAGGTTTTCCAGTTTGGCCAGTACAACAAAGAAAAAATATTCAATTGATAAAAGGTAGTATTCAGGAACGAGACCACCGAAGAGGGCATCCTAGTAAAGAAGAACAAACTACAAAATATAATGGAATACAGAAAAGTATTCCTTCAGAAGAACATGACCAAGGACGAGATAAGGCAGGCAGCAGATGCAAGGAACAGGTGCAGGGACAGGGAAGGAAGCCAGGGAACCACAGCCTCCCACACAACACTTCCAGAGGGGAGTGGGGAACCCCAAACGAGCAATTAAGGAACCCCAGAGAGAACAGCAACACCCCCCCCCCCCACCTGTCACCCCTTAGAAATATGCTATTATATTCATCAATCATTCTTTATTTTTTCATTACAATCAAGTTGATGCTTCTGGAAAAGTTTGAATGGAGAGTGATATATAGAGCCTGAAAAACTATCTTATCGAGTGTGGTCTTATCATGAAGAATAATAGCTTCATCGTCTACAAACAAAGTGAGAAGGTTGAGGCAGAATTTTGGCGCCAGATTTAGTAAACGAATCTGGCTATCTTGGTTATCTTCAGATTTTCTTGAGATGATTTCGGGGCTCTAGTGTCCCCGGGGCCCTGTCCTCGACCAGGCCTCCACCCCCAGGAAGCAGCCCATGGCAGCTGTCTAACTCCCAGGTACCTATTTACTGCTAGGTAACAGGGGCATCAGGGTGAAAGAAACATTTTGCTAATTTGTCTTCTCGTCCACCGGTGATCGATCCCGGAACCTCAGGACTAGGAATCCGAAGCGTTGTCCACCCAGCTGTCAGGCTACGGCACATTTTAGTTGCAGTTGTTATTCATGAACAGAGGATGAATCCCGCTAGCTATATCTTGTAAGAAATATTTATTGCGTAGTTAATTATATTGTAAGTGGTAAATATTTCCCACAGGTGTACCCGCTTATGCACTGAGAGTTGTTGTACCCGCTTATACGCTGAGAGTTGTTGGGATCCAGCTTCCAGCAGAGGAGCAGATCCAACACATTAAACCAGTAGTTCAACCAGTAGCAATTCTAATTATCACCAACGAGGTCTCATTTCATATTGCTTTGTCAGGTGCCATTCTCCTCCAGCCTGGCCCATCGTCAGGTGAGACCATCGTCACTTTATAAGGATGGCCCCTCACTTTGACAATGATCTCAAATCTTTGGAAGAAATGAACCAATGTGACTATATCATCTGTATTTTCCAAAGACACTTATTTACAACTGTATGTACATGTATATATGAGTTAATTCACAGTATATAATAATCAAACAGACGTCACCAGGCAGTCAATACGTATCAAAAATGGTTATCACTTCAGACTATTTTCACGGTCTACTAATTCCACGTAACTCCCTCAGGTACCTCCGTCAACGCCGTTCCAACACTCTCTACACATCTTCAGCGGGAGACACTCTTAAACCCGTAATACGTCGAGATATCACACTGTATCATGGAGTGGAACACCGCTTAGGTCGATTATGTCGTCGACTGCCAGCCTAGAATTGATGTTATCGTCGACAGAGTGGAGAACTGCCTAAACTCCAACTTCTCCATGCACATTTGCCTCGTCCAGCGATTCTGATTGGCCACCAGACGAGCAGTGCTGGTCCCAAACAACACTCACGGTTGTTGTCCATGCTCCTCCTGCAATAGTTTAATGTATTGAACTTTTATATTACAATTTTAATCTTAACTTGGCACGACGAAATAACATGTTCTGATATCTTTCCGTTACAGAGTTTTCTTTATCCTTCAACTATACCTTATCCTTGACGCTCTGCATGGCGTAGAGGTAAAGCACTAGCACGGCGTTTCGCGAGTGCTTTGGCCTGGGTTCGTATCCTGGCCGGGAAGGATGGACTGGGCAAAAATTCTTAACTGTACGCCTCTGTTCACCCATCAGTGAATGGGTACCTGGTTGTTAAACGATTTGGCGGGTTTCCAGGGAATTCCAGGGAAATTAATGATTAAGGACCTGCCCGAAACGGTATGCGGACTTTTGGCTTCATGAGATTGTAAGAACTCTTGTATATATATATATATATATATATATATATATATATATATATATATATATATATATATATATATATATATATATATATATATATATATATATATATATATATATATATATATATATATATATATATAACTTTTTAACACTCAACCCACCAGGAGACTCGAACCCTGGCCCACAGAGTGGCAGGTACACACTGTATCCACTGCACCATACTTCAAAGCCATAAAGTGGGGTAGGAATTCCAGGGTATTTAACCCACAGAATTCCATTCTCTCCCAGGCAAGAATGCTCCCATTCAACCCAGGCTCTCCCATTCTCTCCCACATAAAAGGGCTTGATTAAAGAACACCAGAGGTCCTTCATCATCTCATTGCCTGGGAGAGAATGGAATTCTGTGGGTTAAATACCCCGGAATTCCTACCTTTCTTATGGCTTTGAAGTATCGTGCAGTGGATACAGTGTGTACCTGCCACTCTGTGGGCCAGGGTTCGAGTCTCTTGGTGGGTTGAGTGTTAAAAAGTTATATACATATATATATATATATATATATATATATATATAGTAGCCAGAACGAAGTTCTCAGCCTACTATGCAAGCCCCGATTTGCCTAATAAGCCAAGTTTTCATGAATTAATTGTTTTTCGACTACCTAACGTAACCTAACCTAACTTTTTCGGCTACCTAGCCTAACCTAACCTATAAAGATAGGTTAGGTTAGGTTAGGTAGGGTTGGTTAGGTTCGGTCATATATCTACGTTAATTTTAACTCCAATAAAAAAAATTGACCTCATACATAATGAAATGTGTAGCTTTAACATTTCATAAGAAAAAAATTAGAGAAATTATATTAATTCAGTAAAACTTGGCTTATTAGGCAAATCGGGCCTTGCATAGTAGGCCGAGAAGTGCGTTCTGGCTACTAGGTACGACATATATATATATATATATATATATATATATATATATATATATATATATATATATATATATATATATATATATATATATATATATATATATATATATATATATATATATATAAATGGGTTCTGGACTAAAGTGTACCTGCTGAATGTTAAGCAGGTTTATTTTGAGTGCTTTATAACCCTTTCGTGGTTGATAGGCCTAGAATCTACCACAAAACCACTCACAGAATATCATTAAATGATAAAACTATTAGTGAACATATATTAAGTACCCGAGCCCGTAACCACCGCAAACGCTGCTGGCCGCTCCTTAAGTGAGGAATCAGACCCCATTAAAACACAGTAAGAAAGTTTTAGAGCAAATGAAATCTTAAAAAACCTTATATCATATATAATGCAAGAACGTGTTTACCTGGAATGGCACTTGAGGCCTTGAAGTGGAAACATTTGCGAGATTTAGTAATGGTGCTTGGTGCACTGTGGTCGTGTAGCAGTAATAGTGCTTGGTGCACTGTGGTCGTGCAGCAGTAATGGTGCTTGGTGCACTGTGGTCGTGCAGCAGTAATGGTGCTTGGTGCACTGTGGTCGTGTAGCAGTAATGGTGCTTGGTGCACTGTGGTCGTGTAGCAGTAATGGTGCTTGGTATACTGTGGTCGTGTAGCAGTAATGGTGCTTGGTGCACTGTGGTCGTGTAGCAGTAATGGTGCTTGGTATACTGTAGTCGTGTAGCAGTAATGGTGCTTGGTGCACTGTGGTCGTGTAGCAGTAATGGTGCTTGGTATACTGTGGTCGTGTAGCAGTAATGGTGCTTGGTGCACTGTGGTCGTGCAGCAGTAATGGTGCTAGGTGCACTGTGGTCGTGTAGCAGTAATGGTGCTTGGTGCACTGTGGTCGTGCAGCAGTAATGGTGCTTGGTGCACTGTGGTCGTGTAGCAGTAATGGTGCTTGGTGCACTGTGGTCGTGTAGCAGTAATGGTGCTTGGTTCACTGTGGTCGTGCAGCAGTAATGGTGCTTGGTGCACTGTGGTCGTGTAGCAGTAATGGTGCTTGGTATACTGTGGTCGTGTAGCAGTAATGGTGCTTGGTGCACTTTGGTCGTGTAGCAGTAATGGTGCTTGGTGCACTGTGGTTGTGCAGCAGTAATGGTGCTTGGTGCACTGTGGTCGTGTAGCAGTAATGGTGCTTGGTGCACTGTGGTTGTGTAGCAGTAATGGTGCTTGGTATACTGTGGTCGTGTAGCAGTAATGGTGCTTGGAGCACTGTGGTCGTGCAGCAGTAATGGTGCTTGGAGCACTGTGGTCGTGCAGCAGTAATGGTGCTTGGTGCACTGTGGTTGTGCAGCAGTAATGGTGCTTGGTGCACTGTGGTCGTGCAGCAGTAATGGTGCTTGGTGCACTGTGGTCGTGCAGCAGTAATGGTGCTTGGTGCACTGTGGTCGTGCAGCAGTAATGGTGCTTGGTGCACTGTGGTCGTGCAGCAGTAATGGTGCTTGGTGCACTGTGGTCGTGTAGCAGTAATGGTGCTTGGAGCACTGTGGTCGTGCAGCAGTAATGGTGCTTGGTGCACTGTGGTCGTGTAGCAGTAATGGTGCTTGGTGCAGTGTGGTCGTGTAGCAGTAATGGTGCTTGGTATACTGTGGTCGTGTAGCAGTAATGGTGCTTGTATCACTGTGGTCGTGCAGCAGTAATGGTGCTTGTATCACTGTGGTCGTGCAACAGTAATGGTGCTTGTATCACTGTGGTCGTGCAGCAGTAATGGTGCTTGGATCACTGTGGTCGTGTAGCAGTAATGATGCTTGGATCTCTGTGGTCGTGTAGCAGTAATGGTTCTTGTATCACTGTGGTCGTGCAGCAGTAATGATGATTTGATCACTGTGGTCGTGCAGCAGTAATGGTGCTTGGATCACTGTGGTCGTGTAGCAGTAATGATGCTTGGATCACTGTGGTCGTGTAGCAGTAATGGTGCTTGTATCACTGTGGTCGTGCAGCAGTAATGATGCTTGGATCACTGTGGTCGTGCAGCAGTAATGGTGCTTGGATCACTGTGGTCGTGTAGCAGTAATGATGCTTGGATCACTGTGGTCGTGCAGAAGTAATGGTTCTTGGAGCACTGTGGTCGTGCAGCAGTAATGGTGCTTGGATCACTGTGGTCGTGCAGCAGTAATGGTGCTTGGATCACTGTGGTCGTGCAGAAGTAATGGTGCTTGGATCACTGTGGTCGTGCAGAAGTAATGGTTCTTGGTGCACTGTGGTCGTGCAGCAGTAATGGTTCTTGGTGCACTGTGGTCGTGCAGCAGTAATGGTGCTTGGTGCACTGTGGTCGTGCAGCAGTAATGGTGCTTGGTGCACTGTGGTCGTGCAGCAGTAATGGTGCTTGGATCACTGTGGTCGTGCAGAAGTAATGGTGCTTGGATCACTGTGGTCGTGCAGCAGTAATGGTGCTTGGATCACTGTGGTCGTGCAGCAGTAATGGTGCTTGGTGCACTGTGGTCGTGCAGCAGTAATGGTGCTTGGAGCACTGTGGTCGTGCAGCAGTAATGGTGCTTGGTGCACTGTGGTCGTGCAGCAGTAATGGTGCTTGGTGCACTGTGGTCGTGCAGCAGTAATGGTGCTTGGATCACTGTGGTCGTGCAGCAGTAATGGTGCTTGGTGCACTGTGGTCGTGCAGCAGTAATGGTGCTTGGTGCACTGTGGTCGTGCAGCAGTAATGGTGCTTGGTGCACTGTGGTCGTGCAGCAGTAATTGTGCTTGGATCACTGTGGTCGTGCAGCAGTAATGATGCTTGGATCACTGTGGTCGTGTAGCAGTAATGATGCTTGGATCACCGTGGTCGTGTAGCAGTAATGATGCTTGGATCACTGTGGTCGTGCAGCAGTAATGGTGCTTGGATCACTGTGGTCGTGTAGCAGTAATGATGCTTGGATCACTGTGGTCGTGTAGCAGTAATGATGCTTGGATCACTGTGGTCGTGTAGCAGTAATGATGCTTGGATCACTGTGGTCGTGCAGAAGTAATGGTTCTTGGATCACTGTGGTCGTGCAGCAGTAATGGTGCTTGGATCACTGTGGTCGTGCAGCAGTAATGGTGCTTGGAGCACTGTGGTCGTGCAGCAGTAATGGTGCTTGGATCACTGTGGTCGTGCAACAGTAATTGTGCTTGGATCACTGTGGTCGTGCAGCAGTAATGGTTCTTGGAGCACTGTGGTCTTGCAGCAGTAATGGTTCTTGGATCACTAAAAGCGGCCATACCAATTCTTAGTTGTCCAGCAGACAACCCCTTTACCTAATGCCACGTAACTCTGACAACAGAGTTAGTAGCCCAGTTGGGATTACAGTGAACCCCATGAAGAATAGTTGGCGGTTGGTGTGGGACTACGAGTATCATCCATGGCTAACTCCTACCTTGCTTTTAACGTAGCATGTCTGGGTGGTTCTGCCACCTGCAAGGAAACCAGTCGTCTCGTAAGTACAGAAACATGGGTCACTATTAAAGAAAAATTAGCTAATACCTCAAAGACATCTGGTGCCCGGTGTCAAAGTACCAATAGTTTTAAGGATCTTGGCTTCGAAGCTAGAATCACCAGCTTCCTTTTCCAGTTCCTCAACGTGGCACTAAAGATGGGAACACACCCTGCATTCAGAGTCCCTGTCTTCCATCCCAGGAGCTGGAGGAACTCGACAGCCTGTGGCAACAAATTTGTAGCTTGTATATTTAATAACCATTTTTGTGTATTCAAGTTTCAAATAATATAAAATATTTACAAACTTACAAGGGGTGGTAGGTGACAACAATATCTGAACGTGCACGGGCACTCGAGGCTCACTCGGATGCTGCATATCCTCTTCCTCGACGTTTAGAGTTCCCACACACACAAACCAGAGATGGTACCCTCATGCATATATATATATATATATATATATATATATATATATATATATATATATATATATATATATATATATATATATATATAAGCCTATACTTGCATAAACCACAAGTGAAGATAAACAATCTTTGGACAACACCCACCAGTGGGACTCGAACCCAGAAAGCACAACTACCTTCCAGTAGCTGGCATAACTAGTATGCTTTAACCCACTACGCCATCAGACCTTACAAAAGAAGTAGATAGTTCGAGATATATATATCTCAAACATCTCTACCTCCCTACCTCATCTCTATCTTCACTTGTGGTTTATGCAAGTATAGGCTTATAAGCTGGACACGAGTTCTCTCACATTGACAGTGGCTTGACGAAAATTGCAGACTGACCCCTCACTCATCTGGTGCCTTCGGGAGGTAGAGATGTTTGAGATATATATATCTCGAACTATCTACTTCTTTTGTAAGGTCTGATGGCGTAGTGGGTTAAAGCATACTAGTTATGCCAGCTACTGGAAGGTAGTTGTGCTTTCTGGGTTCGAGTCCCACTGGTGGGTGTTGTCCAAAGATTGTTTATCTTCACTTGTGGTTTATGCAAGTATAGGCTTATAAGCTGGACACGAGTTCTCTCACATTGACAGTGGCTTGACGAAAATTGCAGACTGACCCCTCACTCATCTGGTGCCTTCGGGAGGTAGAGATGTTTGAGATATATATATCTCGAACTATCTACTTCTTTTGTAAGGTCTGATGGCGTAGTGGGTTAAAGCATACTAGTTATGCCAGCTACTGGAAGGTAGTTGTGCTTTCTGGGTTCGAGTCCCACTGGTGGGTGTTGTCCAAAGATTATATATATATATATATATATATATATATATATATATATATATATATATATATATATATATATATATATATATATATATATATATACATATATATATATATATATATATATATATATATATATATATATATATATATATATATATATATATATATATATATATATACATGCAAACAGGCGTGAATGGTCCCCAGGCATACATGCAATCGAAAACTCACACCCCAGAAGTAACTCGAACCCATACTGCCAGGAGCACTATGCATCTGGCGTACAGGACACCTTCACCACTCGACCATCACGACCGTTCTAAAGATGATGGTACCCGAAGCTATTTAGCCTCCATCCCGACGGCGCTCTGATGGTAATCTTGGGCATAGTATTTTATCAAATCACCTCTTTCTTTTGGGCAACACGTGAGGAACACAAATGCAAACAAGCCTGAATGGTCCCCCAGGCATACATGCAACCGAAAACTAATACCCCAGAAGTGACTCGAACCCATACTGCCAGGAGCACTATGCATCTGTTGTACAAAAGCGCCATCGGGATGGTGGCGTAAATAGCTTGAAGTTAGACTTCAGCCTGAAGTCTCCCAAGGAATTTGTTGACCTACTGCAGGGAGCGCAGGCCACAGGGACAAGAGCCTTGTTGGACGTAGAGTCACTATTTACTAACGTGCCGGTGGACGAAACAATCGGTATGACAGCAGATAGAGTGTATCGTGACCCAGCTTGCACTCCTCTTGACATGCCATAAAACACATTGAGGAAACTACTCCATGCCTGCACTAAAGAGGCACCCTTCCTGAGCCCAGATGGCACATGTATAAACAAGTAGATTAGATGGGGTCGCAATGGGTTCTCCCCTAGGTGTTCTGTATGCGCACTTCTTCATGAGCACCATCAAGCAGAGGGTCTTAGTTGACATGGGCTTGAAACCCGTCATATAGTGCAGATATGTTGACAACATTTTTACACAGGTACCTGATGTCAAACGTCTGCAGCAGCTGAAGGAGGCATTTCAGCAGAATTCTGTGTTGAGCTTCACTTACGAGATAGAGAATAATGGGAAGCTACCCTTTTTGGATGTAATAGTCACGGAAAAGAGCGGAGGCTTCCACACTGCCGTCTACACTAAGGAAACCAACATACGAATGTGCCTCAATGCCAAGAGTGACTGCCCAGACAGGTACAAGAGGAATGTTGTCAATGCTTACGTCGACCGTGCTCTCAGTCACAGCTCAGATTGGAAGCAAGTCGATGAAGAACTCTGTAGGATAAGGCAGGTCCTAGTCAATAACGGCTTCTCTAAAGGTTTTGTTGAAGACATCATAAATAGAAAGGTAAAACGCCATGCAACCTCTGAAGAGTCAATCAACACAACACTTGTACCTCCTATTAAACTATTTTACAAGAACTTCTTTTCGACGGCTCATAAAACAGAGGAAACTGTCCTGAAAGATAATTTTGATAGGAACGTTATCCTTACAGACAAAAACATATTATAAAACCAAAAAAACGGCCAATCTACACATGAAAACTCTCCAGATTCCCAGCAGAACGCCTTAATTAGACAAACCTCGTCTATGCCTTTAAATGCCCACTTGGGGACTATAAGCCCCAAAGAACTCAGTATATAGGGAAGACAACAACGTCTCTTTACAGTCGATTAACAATGCATAAGCAACAGGACTACATCAAGGTACATATAATCTCTTCTCACAACCAGACCATCACCAGAGAAATCTTAACAAACAACACAGAAATCATCGATAGGTACAGTGACAGCAGGCGACTCGACATAAGTGAGACACTACAAAACAAAAAAGTCAACACCAGCAATCAACAGCCAATTAATGCACATCTATATTCTACCCACTTCAAGACCCCGAACCAATATAGAAGCAACAAGAGGAAATATGGGCTAATAGGCCTTCTGCAGTTCTCTTATCAAATTTATACCCATTGTTCCGTGTTCTGTCTTGTGTTTGTCATAAGTTTGTTCACCTCACCCAAAACTTTGTACCATAACACTTCACCAAAAATGAGTATAAGTTTGATGAATCTGTGTGTAAATTAAATCTTTGAAAATGTAATAAGCATTACGAAACGCGTTCAGGCGTCAGACAATTAAAAAATGAATTTTGGAGAATGGATATTTTTATTACCACCGATAGTGAAGAAGAACATAGGAAATATTGAGAAAACTCGTGTTAGAATTATTAATCTTACATTTTCGGTCATATTCAACAACATATGTTACAAGTGAGACTGCTTCCATATATACTAATATATAAGAGGAATGGTGGGAGAAGAAAAGAATAAAGTATTTAGTGAGAATCCACAAGATCTTCTCTGAATGCTCTTTGTTTTCTTCTTCGAGGATGTGGGTCCCTACAATTGCACAAGAGGTGGTACCCCTAAAGTATATATATATATATATATATATATATATATATATATATATATATATATATATATATATATATATATATATATATATATATATATATATATACTTATATATATATATGTCGTACCTAGTAGCCAGAACGCACTTCTCAGCCTACTATTCAAGGCCCGATTTGCCTAATAAGCCAAGTTTTCCTGAATTAATATATTTTCTCAAATTTTTTTCTTATGAAATGATAAAGCTTCCCATTTCATTATGTATGAGGTCAATTTTTTTTTATTGGAGTTAAAATTAACGTAGATATATGACCGAACCTAACCAACCCTACCTAACCTAACCTAACCTATCTTTATAGGTTAGGTTAGGTTAGGTAGCCAAAAAAGTTAGGTTAGGTTAGGTTAGGTAGGTTAGGTAGTCGAAAAACAATTAATTCATGAAAACTCGGCTTATTAGGCAAATCGGGCCATGAATAGTAGGCTGATAAGTGCGTTCTGGCTACTAGGTACGACATATATATATATATATATATATATATATATATATATATATATATATATATATATATATATATATATATATATATATATATATATATATATATATATATATATATATATATATATATATATATATATATATATATATATAAAAAGTATATATATATATGCAGTCTCCGTGGTGTAGTGGTAAGACACTCGCCTGGCGTTCCGCGAGCGCTATGTCATGGGTTCGCATCCTGGCCGGGGGAGGATTTACTGGGCGCAATTCCTTAACTGTAGCCTCTGTTTAACGCAACAGTAAAATGTGTACTTGGATGAAAAAACGATTCTTCGCGGCAGGGGATCGTATTCCAGGGACCATAGGATTAAAGACTTGCCCGAAATGCTACGCGTACTAGTGGCTGTACAAGAATGTAACAACTCTTGTATATATCTCAAAAAAAAAAAAAAAATATATATATATACCCCTAAAGTATATATAAAGTATATATATATATATATATATATATATATATATATATATATATATGTATATATATATATATATATATATATATATATATATATATATATATATATATATATTCAACAACATATATATATGTATATGACAATGTCAGACCACGAAGGAAAAATGAAACAGGAAATTTCCTTAAGTACTTTCGTATATTAAATACATCTTCAGAAGGTCATTTTACAGATCGAGTGATGGGTATAAATAGGCAGGAGAGAGTGGTGAAGTAAGGTGAGGTACAATACTTGGACAACGCAGAAGGCCCATTGGCCCATCAGATGCACCCAATTGGCCCATCCGATGTAGCCCAATGGCCCATCTGATATAGCAGACATACAAGCATAATACATTGGTAATTATAACATAAAGAGGTAAATATATACAATAAATTAGTGAGACAAATGTTTTTCAATGATTCTACTTAAATCGCCCTTTAGCTGATCTATTAGAAATGGATCTAAGTTATATAGACCACTGCTAATATTCAAATTACTTTCTTTGGTGATCTGTATCAAAGCGGATTCAATTATGTTTCTGTTATAGGTGCTTTTACAATTTGTTATTGAAGACGCACTCTCCCAATCAATTTGGTGAGCTTTTTCTGACAAATGCACAAACAAAGCATTAGATAATTGGCCATGTCTTACAGAGTATTTATGTTGCGATATTCTACATTTTAAATCTTTAGATGTTTGCCCGACATAGAACTTATTACATTCCTTACAAGGTATTTTATAAATGACGCAATTATCACTACGAGGGCTGTTCCTTACTAATAGCTTACCAACAGTGTTTTCGTAGCTAAACATTACATCTATATTAAAAAGTTTCAAGGCCTTGACAATATTCTCAAACCCAGAGAAATATGGTAAACATAACACATTCTTTGGGCGAGTCCTTTCACTGCATACATTATTATAATAAATGTATGTATTATTTATGTATAAATAAATATTATTTATACATAAATAATGTATAACACGTGTGGCACACGTGTGCCCCAAAGAATGAGGTGATTTGGTAAAATGCTATGCCCAAGATTACTATCCGACTGCCGGCGGTGGGGTGGTTCAAATAGCCTCGGCTATCACCTCATTTTGTCCGGTCGTGATGGTCAAGTGGATTAAGGCGTCTTGTACATACCAGTTGCGTGGCTCCTGGGAGTATGGGTTCGAGTCACTTCTGGAGTGTGAGTTTTCAGTTGCATATTGTCCTGGGGACCATTCAGGCTTGTTCGCATTTGTGTTCCTCACGTGTGCCCCAAAGAATGAGGTGATTTGGTAAAATGCTATGCCCAAGATTACTATCCGAGTGCCGGCGGTGGGGTGGTTCAAATAGCCTCGGCTATCACCTCATTTTGTCCGGTCGTGATGGTCAAGTGGATTAAGGCGTCTTGTACATACCAGTTGCGTGGCTCCTGGGAGTATGGGTTCGAGTCACTTCTGGGGTGTGAGTTTTCAGTTGCATATTTTCCTGGGGACCATTCAGGCTTGTTCGCATTTGTGTTCCTCACGTGTGCCCCAAAGAATGAGGTGATTTGGTAAAATGCTATGCCCAAGATTACTATCCGAGTGCCGGCGGTGGGGTGGTTCAAATAGCCTCGGCTATCACCTCATTTTGTCCGGTCGTGATGGTCAAGTGGATTAAGGCGTCTTGTACATACCAGTTGCGTGGCTCCTGGGAGTATGGGTTCGAGTCACTTCTGGGGTGTGAGTTTTCAGTTGCATATTGTCCTGGGGACCATTCAGGCTTGTTCGCATTTGTGTTCCTCACGTGTGCCCCAAAGAATGAGGTGATTTGGTAAAATGCTATGCCCAAGATTACTATCCGAGTGCCGGCGGTGGGGTGGTTCAAATAGCCTCGGCTATCACCTCATTTTGTCCGGTCGTGATGGTCAAGTGGATTAAGGCGTCTTGTACATACCAGTTGCGTGGCTCCTGGGAGTATGGGTTCGAGTCACTTCTGGGGTGTGAGTTTTCAGTTGCATATTGTCCTGGGGACCATTCAGGCTTGTTCGCATTTGTGTTCCTCACGTGTGCCCCAAAGAATGAGGTGATTTGGTAAAATGCTATGCCCAAGATTACTATCCGACTGCCGGCGGTGGGGTGGTTCAAATAGCCTCGGCTATCACCTCATTTTGTCCGGTCGTGATGGTCAAGTGGATTAAGGCGTCTTGTACATACCAGTTGCGTGGCTCCTGGGAGTATGGGTTCGAGTCACTTCTGGGGTGTGAGTTTTCAGTTGCATATTGTCCTGGGGACCATTCAGGCTTGTTCGCATTTGTGTTCCTCACGTGTGCCCCAAAGAATGAGGTGATTTGGTAAAATGCTATGCCCAAGATTACTATCCGAGTGCCGGCGGTGGGGTGGTTCAAATAGCCTCGGCTATCACCTCATTTTGTCCGGTCGTGATGGTCAAGTGGATTAAGGCGTCTTGTACATACCAGTTGCGTGGCTCCTGGGAGTATGCGTTCGAGTCACTTCTGGGGTGTGAGTTTTCAGTTGCATATTTTCCTGGGGACCATTCAGGCTTGTTCGCATTTGTGTTCCTCACGTGTGCCCCAAAGAATGAGGTGATTTGGTAAAATGCTATGCCCAAGATTACTATCCGACTGCCGGCGGTGGGGTGGTTCAAATAGCCTCGGCTATCACCTCATTTTGTCCGGTCGTGATGGTCAAGTGGATTAAGGCGTCTTGTACATACCAGTTGCGTGGCTCCTGGGAGTATGGGTTCGAGTCACTTCTGGGGTGTGAGTTTTCAGTTGCATATTGTCCTGGGGACCATTCAGGCTTGTTCGCATTTGTGTTCCTCACGTGTGCCCCAAAGAATGAGGTGATTTGGTAAAATGCTATGCCCAATATTACTATCCGAGTGCCGGCGGTGGGGTGGTTTAAATAGCCTCGGCTATCACCTCATTTTGTACGGTCGTGATGGTCAAGTGGATTAAGGCGTCTTGTACATACCAGTTGCGTGGCTCCTGGGAGTATGGGTTCGAGTCACTTCTGGGGTGTGAGTTTTCAGTTGCATATTGTCCTGGGGGACCATTCAGGCTTGTTCGCATTTGTGTTCCTCACATGTGCCCCAAAGAATGAGGTGATTTGGTAAAATGCTATGCCCAAGATTACTATCCGAGTGCCGGCGGTGGGGTGGTTCAAATAGCCTCGGCTATCACCTCATTTTGTCCGGTCGTGATGGTCAAGTGGATTAAGGCGTCTTGTACATACCAGTTGCGTGGCTCCTGGGAGTATGGGTTCGAGTCACTTCTGGGGTGTGAGTTTTCAGTTGCATATTGTCCTGGGGACCATTCAGGCTTGTTCGCATATATATATATATATATATATATATATATATATATATATATATATATATATATATATATATATATATATATATATATATATATATATATATATATATATATATATATATATATATATATATATATATATATATATATATATATATATATGTCGTACCTAGTAGCCAGAATGCACTTCTCAGCCTACTATAAAAGGCCCGATTTGCCTAATAAGCCAAGTTTTCCTGAATTAATATATTTTCTCTAATTTTTTTCTTATGAAATGATAAAGCTACCCATTTCATTATGTATGAGGTCAATTTTTTTTATTGGAGTTAAAATTAACGTAGATATGTGACCGAACCTAACAAACCCTACCTAACCTAACCTAGCCTATCTTTATAGGTTAGGTTAGGTTAGATAGCCGAAAAAGTTAGGTTAGGTTAGGTTAGGTAGGTTTGGTAGTCGAAAAACAAGGAGAGTTGACTACAGGAAAGGGGACTATAAGAGGATAAGGGACTATCTGGGTGAAGTGCAGTGGGAGGAAGAAATTAGAGGAAAAATAGTCCAAGATATGATGGACATAGTCATACAGAAATGCCAGGAGGCCGAAGAGAGATTTATACCAACAGTAAAGGGAAAAAATAAGAAGGAATATAATAACCCATGGTTTAATAGACAGTGTCAGGAAGCAAAAATAGCCAGCAGGCGGGAGTGGAGGAAGTACAGAAGACAAAGGACAGAGGACAACAGGATCAGATACAACAGAGCTAGAAATGATTACATTAACATAAGACAAACAACGGAAAGGGACTATGAGAACGATATTGCAATCAAAGCGAAAAAACAACCTAAGTTACTACACAGTCATATAAGAAGAAAAATGTCGGTGAACGACCAAGTGACAAGACTAAGGAAGACAGAGGGGGCATATACTGAAAGTAACAAGGAAATCTGCGAGGCACTGAATGCCAGTTTCCATGGAGTGTTCACTACCGAGCCTGAGCAGCTCCCATTGTTGAAAGGGGTTACCCTAGATGAAAGACTATCAGATATAGAGGTGACAGCAGAGGAGGTAATGAAACAGTTGACAACTCTAGATGCAACTAAAGCAGTTGGACCAGACAAAGTATCACCGTGGATACTAAAAGAAGCAGCGCAGGCCGTCAGCGTGCCTCTGGCAATGATCTTTAATGAGTCACTTAAGTCGGGAGAATTGCCCAGTTGCTGGAAGAAGGCAAATGTCGTGCCGATCTTCAAGAAAGGCGATAGGGAGGAGGCACTTAACTATAGACCTGTATCACTGACAAGCATCCCCTGTAAAATACTGGAAAGAATAATTAGGCTACGACTGGTTGCACACCTGGAGAACATTAGGTTTGTTAACAAACATCAACATGGGTTCTGGACAGGGAAATCGTGCCTAACAAACCTTCTGGAATTCTATGATAAAATAACGAGGATAAGACAGGACAGAGATGGTTGGGCAGACTGCATGTTTCTGGACTGCCAAAAAGCCTTTGATACAGTACCGCACATGAGACTGCTGTTCAAGCTCGAGAGGCAGGCGGGGGTGGGGGGAAAGGTCCTAGAATGGATAAGGAACTACCTAACAGGAAGGAGACAAAGAGTTACGGTAAGGGGCGAGAAGTCGGACTGGCGAACAGTAACAAGTGGAGTACCACAAGGATCGGTGCTGGGACCAATTCTATTTCTTGTATATGTTAACGACATGTTTACAGGCGTAGAGTCCTACATGTCGATGTTTGCGGATGACGCAAAGTTGATGAGAAGAGTTATGACAGATGAGGATTGCAGGATCCTCCACGAGGACCTGGACAGGTTGCAGAGATGGTCAGAGAAATGGCTACTGGAATTCAACACGAGCAAATGTAAAGTTATGGAAATGGGACTAGGAGATAGGAGACCAAAGGGACAGTACACAATGAAGGGGAACATCCTACCTGTGACGACGCGCGAAAGAGACCTGGGTGTGGACGTAACACCTAATCTATCTCCTGAGGCACATATAAATAGGATAACGACAGCAGCGTAGTCTACACTGGCAAAAGTTAGAACATCATTCAGACACATAAGTAAGGAGGCATTTAGGGCGCTTTACACTGCCTACGTGAGGCCAGTCTTAGAGTATACCGCCTCATCATGGGGTCCCCATCTGAAGATGCATATAATGAAACTGGAAAAGGTTCAGAGGTTTGCAACGAGACTCGTCCCAGAGCTACGAGGGATGGGGTATGAGGAGCGCCTGAGGGAACTGTGCCTTACGACACTAGAAAGAAGAAGGGAGAGGGGGGACATGATAGGAACGTATAAAATACTCAGAGGGATTGACAGAGTGGACATAGACGAAATGTTCACACGGAATAGTAACAGAACGAGGGGACATGGATGGAAGCTGGAAACTCAGATGAGTCACAGAGATGTTAGGAAGTTTTCTTTTAGCGTGAGAATAGTGGGAAAATGGAATGCACTTCAGGAACAGGTTGTGGAAGCAAATACTATTCATAATTTTAAAACTAGGTATGATAGGGAAATGGGACAGGAGTCATTGTTGTAAACAACCGATGCTCGAAAGGCGGGATCCAAGAGTCAATGCTCGATCCTGCAGACACAACTAGGTGAGTACAACTAGGTGAGTACACACACACACACACACACACACACACACACACACACACACACACACACACTACAGGCCTGGTAGCCTCGTGGATAGCGCGCAGGACTCGTAATTCTGTGGCGCTGGTTCGATTCCCGCACCAAGCAGAAACAAATGGGCAAAGTTTCTTTCATCCTGAATGTCCCTGTTACCTAGCAGTAAATATGTACCTGGGAGTTAGTCAGCTGTCACGAGCTGCTTCCTGGTGTGTGTGGTGTGGAAAAAAAAGTAGTTAGTAAACAGTTGATTGACAGTTGAGAGACGGGCCGAAAGAGCAAAGCTCAACCCCCGCAAACAAAACTAGGTGAATACACACACACACACACACACATACACACACACACACACACACACACACACACACACACACACACACACACACACACACACACACACACACACACACACACACACACACACACACACATACACACACACACATACACACACACTCACACACACACACACACACACACACACACACACACACACACACACACACACACACACACACACACACACACACACACACACACACACACACACACACACACACACACACTCAAAAGGTGACACCCCTAGGGTCAACACTTGCATCAGAGAAGCTCCAGCATATTTCATCAATCCTAAGTATTATAGTACATGTTGATTATAGTGAGTGGTGTCCCAGAGAACATAAAGGTATAGTGCTTTTGAAAAATAGGTGAGATAACAGTAATGTGTAAAGGGAAGTGAAAAATTGGATGAGAAAAAGTTGCCCTAGTGTTTTCAGTGCAGAGAAGAACATTCAAGATGGCCACCGGCAAGAGGAAAAACAAAACAGAGCTTGATTTTGCGGAATTCAATGAAGAAAGCATTGATATAAGCAGTCTACAAAACAAGTTGGTAAAATTAGATACTATAGTGAACTCTCATGTAGAAATAATTAGTAAATTGAAAGAAAGTAATGACCATTTAAATAACAAAGTTTTTTGTCTTTAGAGTTTAGTGAAAGACTTGTGCAAGGACAAGAATAAATTGGAAACAAATTGCAAAGCCATGGAAGAAGAAAATAAACTCTTAAAAATAGCTTTGGAAGAAGTTAAAGTAAATTTAAACATAAATGACTACAAAAGGTTAGGTAAAGAAATTCAACAGGAGAAACAGCTTTTGTCAGCACAGATAGAGAAAGTTACACAGGGAATAGAACAGTGCAAGAAAGATATGCAACTCACTTATGCACAAGTGGCCAAGGAGAAGGAAAAAATTGAAAAAGCAGTAAAGGAAGC
Organism: Procambarus clarkii; assembly: GCF_040958095.1. NCBI lineage: Eukaryota > Metazoa > Arthropoda > Malacostraca > Decapoda > Cambaridae > Procambarus > Procambarus clarkii. The sequence goes on along the minus strand of NC_091160.1, from coordinate 12,294,904 downwards.
CAACCACTGCAGCAACCAGGAGCAATCAAACATTAGGCAGGACGTGAGAATGGAATTGGCATCTAACCCGAGGTTGGTGCAAAACACAGTTGATCGGAGTAAGTCCCTGATAATTTTTGGTTGCAAAGAAAAGGAGATAACATCTAGGTCAGAAATAGCTGTAGAAGAAGCGAAAGTATTAGATAAAATTGTTGGTCTCGTAGAAGGTCTTACTACCATAGAGAATGTGTGCGACTACAGGAGAATAGGCAGATACGTAAAAGGGAAAGATCGACCTTTGAGGATCACCCTAAATGGTGCCAAACAGATGGAAGATGTACTACGGAATGCTAGAAAATTACAAAGTGAAGAGGATGGGAAAGTGTGGTCGTTAAGACGAGATCTTTCAAAAGAAGATTGAGAGAAGCTGAAAATGAACCTCGCCGAGGCAAAACGTTTAAATGAGAGCAGGAATGAAGAAGAAATAAATTATTTTTTCTACAAAGTGATAGGGGTAGGCAGACCAGTAAAGTGGTACGTAAAGGCAAACCAACAAAATCCTTTGAAAGAGGGAGAGTGAAGAAAAAGGAGAGGGGGGAACAAGTTCCTGAATATTGCATACACCAACATAGATGGCGTGAGATCGAAAATATTGGAGTTAAGTGATGTAATACAGCTGCAGACACCAGACATTGTTGCACTCGCGGAGACAAAACTTGAAGATGTTATTTTAAACGAGGTCATATTCCCAAGGAGCTACTCAATTTGGAGACAGGACAAAAAAAGTAGGAAAGGCGGTGGCGTTGACGTGCTGATGAAAGAACACCTAAAGGTAAACGAAATAATGACTGCCAGTCCACAAGAAGTTGACATAATAGCACTATAGATCTGCCATGAAGATGATAAACTAATGATCATAAATGCATATAGTCCACTGCCAAGCAGCACATGGTCAAAGGAGGAGCTAGATAGTAAACGAGAAGATCTTATAACAATAATGAGAGAGATTATAGCGAGAGCGGATAACGATAGATCACGACTGTTGATAGTCGGCGACTTCAACTTGAAATCCATAGACTGGGAAGCATATAAAGCTAAAACAGAAGATTTTTGGACCAGTAGATTTGTAGACCTCATCCTGGAAACATTCTTGTATCAACATGTTAAACAAGCTACGAGGATGTGGGAAGGGGACGTTCCCTCTAGGCTAGATTTGATATTTACCAGGAAGGAGGGAGAAATAACTGACATTCAGTACCTTCTATCCTTGGGTAAAAGTGACCATGTCTTTTTGGGAATAAAGTATGCAAAGAGTTATAATCTGGAAGAAAATAAGGAGGTTGAAGCAGTTGAAAAACCTGACTTTAGGAAAGGACATTATGGCGACCTTAGAATTTTTTTTACCGAGTATAATTGGACAGACTTGTTGCTAGGCAAGGAAGTGAATGAGATGTATGTCAAGTTTTGTGAAATATATGATAAAGGCACTAAATTTTTTTAGCAAAACAGAGATGCAGAACTAGGAAACATGATTGGTTCAACAGAAATTGCGAGAGTGCCAGAGACCAAAAGACACAAAAATGGAATCAATACAGGAAGAGGCCAAACCCCCAAACATACCAGCGATACAAAGATGCGAGAAACAACTACACGGCAGTGAGGAGAGAGGCAGAAAGAAATTTTGAAAAAGGGATTGCAGACAAATGTAAAACAAAACCAGGTCTATTCTATAAATTCATAAACTACAAATTGCAGGTAAAAGATAATATTCAGAGGTTGAAAATAGGAAATAGATTCACGGAAAATGAAAAGGAAATGTGTGAAACATTAAACGAAAAGTTCCAAAGTGTGTTTATACAAAAGGAAATCTTCATGGAACCAGACACAATAAAAATTCCAGAGAACAACATAGAGCACATAGAGGTGTATAGAGACGAACTGGAAAAAATGCTCAAGGAGCTAAGTAAGAACAAAACAATTGGTCCAGATGGAGTTTCACCATGGGTTCTGAGAGAATGTGCACCTGAGCTCAGCATTCCACTTCAACTGATTTTTAAGGCATTAATGTTTACAGGAGTTGTAGCTGATGAATGGAAAAAGACTAACATAGTTCCAATCTACAAAAGTGGAAGCAGGGAAGACCCCCTTAATTATAGACCCTTATCATTGACAAGTGTAATAGTCAAAATATTGGAAAAATAATTAAAACTAAATGGGTAGAATACCTGGAGAAAACGATATAATATCAGACAGACAGTATGGTTTTCAGTCTGGAAGATCCTGTGTAACGAACTTACTCAGTTTTTATGATAGAGCCACAGATATTTTTCAGGAAAGAGATGGTTGGGTTGACTGCATCTATCTGGACCTAAAAAGGGCTTTCGATAGAGTTTCCCATAGGAGGTTGTTCTGGAAACTGGAAGATATTGGAGGGGTGACAGGTAAGCTTGTAAGATGGAGGAAAAATTTCCTAACTGACAGAAAAATGTGGGCCGTAATCAGAGGCAAGGTATCGGATTGGAGGAATGTCACGAGTGGAGTACCACAGGATTCAGTTCTTGCACTGGTAATGTTCATTGTCTACATAAATAATCTACAAGTGGGAATACAGAATTATATGAATATGTTTGCTGATCATGCTAAGATAAGAGGGAAGATAAGAGACCTAGTTGATTGTCATGCTCTTCAAGAAGACCTGGACAAAATAAGTTTATGGAGCAACACTTGGCAAATGGAATTTAATGTGAATAAATGCCATGTTATGGAATGTGGAACTGGAAAACTAAGATCCCACACAACCTATAAACTGTGTGAGAAATCTTTAAAGAATTTTGACAAAGAAAGGGATCTAGGGGGGGGGGTTCTAGATAGAAAACTGTCACCTGAGGACCACATTAAGAACATTGTTCGAGGAGCCTATGCTACACTTTCTAACTTCAGAATTGCTTTTAAATACATGGATGGAGAAATACTAAAAAAAAATTTCACGATTTTTGTTAGACCAAAGCTGGAATATGCAACGGTTGTATGGTGCTAATATCTTAAGAAACACATAAAAAAACTGGAAAAGGTGCAACAACATGCCACTAAGTGGCTCCCAGAACTGAAGGACATGAGCTACGAGGAGAGGTTAGAGGCATTAAATATGCAAAAACTAAAAGATAGAGGAAAAAGAGGCGATATGATCAATACGTTCAAAATAGTAACAGGAATCGATAAAATTGATAGGGAAGAATTCCTGAGACCTGGAACTTCATGAGCAAGAGGTCATAGATTTAAACTAACGAAACAAAGCTGCCAGAGAAATATAAGAAAATTCACTTTTGTAAACAGAGTGGTAGACGGTTGGAACAAGTTAGGTCAGAAGGTGGTGGAGGCCAAAACCGTCAGTAATTTCAAAGCGTTATATGACAAAGAGTGCTGGGAAGACGGGACACCATGAGCGTAGCTCTCATTTTGTAACTACACTTAGGTAATTACACTGTGGTAATTATACACACACACACACGTATGTGTGGTAGTGTTCTAGCAAACATCACTGATCGCTTGAGTGAGGTTTTCAGATGAGATAGGAGGGGGGGGGGGGTATGTCCCGCTCTCTTACTCCCTCCCACCTTATTTTCCCGATACAATTTCCCCCCCCCCCAGTCTTACCTGTGACGCGATCGGGTCAAGATGTACCTGCTCCGCGACTAGAGGTGAAGTTAGTATTGGAATTTAGCTCAGTTTACACACAAGGAGACTGACTAATATCAATCGCATTCTACACATCTCCCCCCATGCTGGGTACTGAGATGGAGACTCTGACACCAGAAGAATTGGCTACTCCCCACGGTAATGACATGGACTCAGAAAGCAGCCAGTCAGTAGAGAGTGATTTTCAAGAAGTTCTAACCAGGCAACAGAAGAAACGGAGAAGACAGGATGTAAGGCGTAGTGTTGACAGTGATACTGTACATAACGGAAACGACAAGAAAATGAAGAACGACGCTGAGACTGATCAAACCAGTGTCGACGAACGGACAGAACGATGTCAGGAAGGTGAGGGTCAGCGGAAGTGGAGGCTTCTCTTCCCTGCCTCATGCACACTGGCCTATCATCACAAGCTGCTGTGGACAGTCAAACTTGTAAGAAAGCACCGCAAGTTCGAGCCCCTGCTGAAGGAAGGTGTGAACAGACCTTACTTAACGGTAGGTTCTATTGAGGGAGTTGCGTTTCTTACCCAGCAAGGATATGATGGTATTGTTATGCAAATACCAGAGGTGAACGAGAAGCTGACGAAGGTAATTTTCTACAAATACCCTCAGGTTCTAGACCCCGAATTCATCCTCGACGACCAACGATTTGTGTGGGCCAAGCGTCACCTTATTAAAGGTGAAGCTAGGAATCAGGTGGTGGCTCTAGTGAGAGGTAAAGTTCCCGAAAGAATATTCATCACCGGGGCGGGCTACAGGCATGTAGCAAAGTATGTAGAAGAGCCCATAATATGCCTGAAATGCTGCAGATGGGGGCATCAATCCTGGAGCTGTCAATATGATCCACGATGTCGGTTCTGCGGAAAGTCTCACCTCTCTAATGTGTGTAGAAACAGACTTAATCTGGGTGAGAAAATAGTTCCCAGATGCTGCAACTGTGGAGGTGTTCACAATGCCAGCTTGGACGTGTGTAGCAAGTGGCCGAGTATGGATGTTCCCCGGCCGGTGAATGTTACAGAGCAAGCAAGAGCTCTTACCCAGACGCTGGGAGCACAGCAAAACAGTCTGCCCCAAACAGTGCCAGTGCACCGGACGAATGCGTGGGTAAAGGAGTCACCTTTACATTATGAGGCTCAAGCAACAAGCAGCCACGCCACCACTCAGGACTCCGGCAGTGACAATGTAACGGTGAGTGAAGTGGCTACTGTGTCTCAGAAAGAGGACCAAACTGGTATGGTCAAGGAGGTGTGGGCTGAATTAACAAAAGTTGGTGAGTTCCTCCGAAATCTTGGGCAGAGAATCGAATCCATCGAGGCGAAACTAAACGTTCAGGTGAAGGTTAAGGAAAGTTACAAAACGGTGAAGGAAAGTCAGGAAATAGTGGTTGAGGACAATCATGAAATATTGAGTGATGATGAAATGAAGGAAAGTGAAGTGTGTGTGAAAGTTGATAGTCGTAGTGAAAGGAAGAACTCTATAATTAAACATAAAATGAAGGAATCATTTGGGCCAATAATGGACGTCACGGGACTGAAAAAATCCCTTGAGAAACGCAATGTTGCTTTTACTGGTGATGTTGGGAGGAGGTGGGAGATGTTATACCAGGTATGGCTATCATTTAGTGAACTTATTGGGGATGACTTAGACAGTGAATTGTTTAATAATGGATCACTCTAGACTTAAAATGTTATCATGGAATGTTAATGGTTTAAGAAACAGGGTTACAGATATTCATTGTTATGTGGTGGGAAATGATATTGATGTAGCTCTCCAGGAGACAGGGATAGGAATGAAGGCTTATTGAAATTCAATGGCTATAATGGGTTTCACCTCTTCGCCGCAAATAACATCAGAGGGATGTCGATTTATGTTAAGAACTCCATACTAACAGAGTTAGTAGAACCGCCATCAAAAACGCAAGGTATAGAGTGTCTGTGTTAAATTATCATTAAGGGAAGGGGAATTTATTGTATTTAATTTGTTTGTATCCAGGCATCCAGATAGTGAGCTTCGACGCTCACTATCTACCTGGCTGCATTTATGCTAATCCTTCACTGGTAATTGGGGACCTTAATGCTCAGCACACAAGCCTTGGGACAGTGGGTAGTATTAATGCTAATGGGGTCAAGTGGTTACAGTTTCTACAAGATCATCCAGATACCTGTCTCTTGGGAAACAATGAACCAACTCACATCAGGGGAGGACGGCTTGACTATGCCTGCATTTTAAACTCTCAGGGGGATTATGGGGGAGGCTCGGGTTGTTCGGGAACTACTTAGTGACCACTTTGCCTTGAACGTTGAATTACCACTGGGGAAAAAACAAGTCCACTTTCAAAGGAAAAGACTAAATATTAATAAAGATATGAAAAATTATTATATTCAAAATATAGGAGATTGGTATCAACAATACACGCCGCTCTGCGTTGATAGTTTTTACAAGGACATGGTCGAGAACATAGAGAAATTAGTACAGAGGGAAAATAACTGGGACAGGGGTAGCAATATGCATGGACCTAAGAAATTTAAATATTCCAATGATCAGCAAGTTAAGGGGTGGGAGAGAATGCTACGGAGTGCACATAAAGAATGGTTAAAAAATGGAATGAGGGATGAAGAGAAAATTATAAAGTTGGAAGTGGCTAGGGAATGCAGTCAGGAAAGGAAGGAAGGAGGCGCGGGACAGATACTGGCAAGACCTTGCTCGGTCCATTGGTAATACTAAGAACCTTAAAGACATATGGAGAGCAGTAAACAAAATCAGGGGTTGTAAGCCCAAATTCATTGCTCACTCAGATCCAGGGAAGGTTGCTAATGAGTTAGTTGATAAATGGGCTAGTGCTGCTGGTATGGAGTCATTACCTGCAGACACGAGAGTCACCATTGAGTCATGGGAAAATATTAGAAATGGAGTAACTTTATGTGCTTTTAATACAAGATCTGTAACATGCACTGAGATAACTCACGGTGAGCTACTTCATGCTATAAAAAGTGGCAGCTCTGCTGCTCCTTGGAAAGATGGAGTAACGTATGACATTCTTAATTATTTAACCGGTATGAAACCTAGTTCCTTACTTGATTTGTTTAACATGAGTTATAGGGAGGGAAAGTTACCAAGAAAATTGAAGGAGGCTGTCATCATTTCTATCCCTAAGTCAAATGGAGGCTACAGGATTGTCTCCTTAACATCCTGCTTTTGTAAAATGATGGAAAGGTTTTTGTTATATAGGCTACTCTACCTTGTAGGTGATAACATGTCCAATAATCTCTTTGGTTTTATCAAAGGCAAAAATACTGCGGACTGTCTCTTAAAGTGTTTGTCTAATGTGGATGACAATTGTAGAGTTTTTGTTGATCTGCAAGGAACATTTGATAAAGCCAATGGGGAAGTAATCTTATATGAATTAGTCAATCTGGGAATAACAGGGAGATTACTACATTGGATAAGGGATTATTTATAAGGCAGAAAAGGTTAGGTGTATTACCAGGGATACATGTCTGAGGAACGGATGTTTTAGTTAGGTATCCCCCAAGGGGGAGTTTTAAGTCCCACCTTATTCAATGTATTAATGTACAGATTAGCATCAGAGATGTATCCTCCAGGGGTCACGACGATCATATGCTGATGACAATCTCATACAAGGCACTTCTGGGAACAAAATTCAAACTGCTCATAACATACTTGGTACTACCTGTCACAAGTTAGGCTTAGTTTTAAATGCAGACAAAACCATATATGAGTATAGGAAACGAAGAAATATAACACTTACTCTAAATGATGTGGAACTGAGCCGTGTTCGGAAGTACAAGTATCTGGGCATGTATGTTGGATACACATGTGAGAGTAAAAATGCTGAAATAAATCATATCAGCACCTTATGTAAAGCCCGTCTGCATCCTCTAAAAGCACTGTCTTTTTCTGGTAAAGGTGTAGGGGTACCTATCTTGCAGATGTTATACATAAGCACTGTTAGGTCCCTGATAGACTATGCAGCACCCGTTTTGCCTTACACAGGCCAAGGCAGAATTCAAAAAATAGAGCTGATACAGAACGAGGCTATGAGGATTATTCTTGGATGTCGAAGAAATGCAATGCTTGAAATAATGAGAATGGAATTATATTTACAGAGTGTGTACGATAGAGTCCGTGACATTAACACTAGAGTATCTATTCGTTTCATGCGGAGAAAAGGAGGGGATAAGCTGTTTCAGAGCGTTCAGACCTGCTTGAGTTATGTACACACTTCCAGGAAACTGAGGGAGACACGCTACACGAGGGGATTAGCTCATGACCTCAGGGAATACGATGTACTTGGCTGCTATAAACCCTCTCACCAGTGTAATAGGTCTGGTCCCAGGAAAGTACAGAAAATAGACGTCGAAATTGTATCCCTCAAGGTGAAAAAGATTCATCATGAATCGTGACAAGTACGGTGTTTGTATGGAAGCATGATATCTCGGTTACCAAGAGGCAACAGTTTACATGTATATTGTCACGGGTCGGTGGCGGAGGATGGCTGGGCAGGGTGTGGTGTCCTAATAAGGGAATATACTGAGTTTGGGACTGTGGACAGGAAAATTTAACTCCGACTTAGTAATTATATATCAACCACACAAGCTGAACTGCAGGCCATTCTGGCGTGTTTGGAGGAAGAACGTCGTAACGACAAAGATGTTTTTGTATTTGTCGATAGCCGAGGAGCACTTGATTCCTTAAACAGTCGAGACCCAGTCTTCATGTCCATAGTTGAGGATTGTAAGAAAAGGATAACTGAGATACAGCTGAAAGGTCATAGTGTGAAATTCATGTGGATTCCATCGAATGTTGGAATAGTGCTCAACGAGGTGGCGGATGACTTGGCCAAACGTGCCACATCAAAACCACAAGTTGACATTGAATGTGAATTCAGAATGAGACAAATAAGAAGCAAAATCAGAAATATTCAGGCACAGGCAGAAGTGGCGAGGAGAGATATAATGTATGAGGGAAGTCAAACCATGCAACACTACATGTATGTGAATCAAAACACCCATTTCACTTATGGTAAAAGGAGAAATGCTTGGAATGACTCTGTGCACATGCGGATCAGGCTTGAGTACAAATATTACTGAGAATATGGGATAGGTGTTCATGATAATGACACGAAGTGTAAACTATGTGTTATGTTAAGGTCTCAAACCCTTGCCCATTATGTTCTTGATTGTCTGTTGATTAATGTATATAGAAACACTGAGATAAGGACTGTTCCTGAACAAATAGCCTGGATGTGTCACAACGGAAAGGTTGATGATATTCTTAAGAGATATAAGAATTTTTCACCAAGACTGTAATCTTTTGTTGAATTATTTGCATGTCTCTTGCAAATTGTCTATACAGTATACTTAGGTGATAAAAGTATTTGTGTGTACGTCTGATACCATACTACTTGTGTTAAGGAGGAAATGTAAATGTTTATCTCTGAATGTTCGGTAATATGTTTATTGTTTTTGATGTGTGTCTATGTATGTATGAACACGATGTACTGAACGGGGTGAGAATAGCTTGAGCTACCTCATCCCTTTGTGTGTATTTTACCTCAATAAACTTATTTCAATTTCAATTTCAATTCCCTCCCCCCTCCCTCTGCATGGGAACCGTCTAAATAGTCTTTCCAAAGAACCGTCTTTCTTTCCCTTTGATACTTAGTTGACAACTATTGGACAACTGACCCTACTTCCAATCTCTCATCCTTCTCCTCCTCCTCCTCCTCCCTAAGCATATACAAATAGATCTCTTCTGTGTCTCTCCTCCCTTCTGCCAATATCTCTCCCCCTCACCTCCCCATACACACACACTCCGCACGCACACGCACGCACGCACGCGCACTCATCCACGCACGCTCCCCAATCTCACTCTACTAAAATACTCCCCCACTTCCACTCCTCCCTCCAACTGACCAGAAATACACCCCCCCCCCCACACATACATACATGCGCCCCCCCCCCCCCTTTCCGCTTTCACACTTCCTTTGTAGCATATCAGATATCCCCAACCCCCAAACCCCTCCCACATACAGCTCCCTTACTCCCTCCCACTATCTGACCACCTGACATCTCCGCCCCCTCCCACCCCCCCAGTTTCATACGCATCCCCCTACAAACACACACACACACACATGCGCGCGAGCTCACACACGCACAAACACACACATGCATCAAACACACTGACACATAAACACAAACACACGCTCGAGAACAAGACAGGACGTTTTCCTTTCAGCCAGGGAAAATGATGGAGGGACATGACCAAACACAGGGACAGGGGAGAATAGTTGATACTACCTTTGAATGGCTCAACCAGACATTGGGGGATTCGGCAGAGACCTGCAGGCAATGCAAATGGGATTCACCAGAGACCTGCAGGACATGAAAGAGGGATTTGGCAGAGATCTGCAGGAAATGCAAGCATTAATACAGAGCCAAAGGAGTGAGTTAGAGGAAGCCAGAGAAGAGATAAAGAGACTCAGGGAAAATCAGAATTCAAACCAGCACGGGGTATGCCACCTCCTGGAAACAGGGGACGAAGCTGATGGAAGGCTCCATCTAGGGGGGGACTCCCTTTTGCAGAAATACTGCAAAACAGCCCAAGTGGCAAGGCAGCTTTAGAGACTGCAGCTATGAAAGCAGCTACCTCACAGGAAGCTGCAAAATGCACTGAACAAATGCTGGAAAGGAAAAGAATAGTTATAGTTGTAGGAGTACAGGAACCAGAGGGATCCAATCGGGAGGAGTGGAGAAGGAGGGACCGATTAACTGACAGAGATCTTGACGGGTCTGGATATGGAGGAGGCAAATGGCAACATAGAAAAGGTTTTCAGGCTGGGAATCTACAAGAAGGAAAGGAAACGATTGATAAAGGTAGTGCTCACGAACGAGGCAACAAAGGAGAAAATCTTATCCAGGAAGCACAGACATGTGAGGTTAGGGGGATACGAGGACATCTTTCTGCAAAGGGACATGATGAGGGAGGAGAGAAGGAAGGCTGCAGAAGCAAAGAAGAGACGCAAAGAAAGAGATGGGGATATGGGAGCCACAGGACTCAGCTCAGTGTCCCCAGGACCCCTCATAGGGGATAGGGGATCCCCCCAGCAGCAGGCCAGCACCTCCAGGGAGGATTGTAACAGAAACCTCCCACCAACCAACCCCTCAGCCAACCCCCACCAATCACATGCACCTCCCCAGACAGTGAAGTCCCTCTTCAGACCATGTCTCCCATGTTCCCTGATACCAGAACCCCCCACCCCATGCCCCCCCATTCTCCCCACCCCCATGCCCTTTTTCTTCCCCAACCCCTACAGCCAGATCCTCACTGTTCCTGCACCTCATGCCCTTCCCTGTTTCCCCACCCCAAGCTCTCCTACCTACCGGCCACCCCTCCCAAGGCTCCCCTCCCCTCCGCAACCCTTGACGTCCCTGTCAACCCACCCCAGTCTACCCTGCATACCCCAACTCATGACCTCCCACCACATACCCCTCCAACTCCCCTATTCCATGCCCCTCAACCCTGGACCCCCTCAGACGCATCATGTTAGACCCCCTAGCCCCCCTGTTCCAGATCCTCTCAGCCCCTGTCACACCCCAGACCCCCCAGGTCCTCCTTCCTAGGTTCACCCATCACAGACATCCCTTGCCCTCCAACTCCAGTGGAATCAACAGAAACTGAGAATGGACAGAAGTGAGTTAGCTTCAAGGTCATGTACACGAACATAGATGGGATTACAAACAAGGCCAGTGAACTTAGGAAAAGAACACAAGAAGTAAACCCATATGTAATTGGACTCACAGAAACAAAACTCTCCGGAATCATAACGAATGTCGTGTTTCCCCAGGACTACACTGTAATAAGGAAAGAGAGGGAAAGAAGGGGAGAGGCGGAGTGGATCTACTGATGAGAAAGGAATGGAGTTTCGAGGAGATGGTTATTCCGGGCTGCGAAGGGTTCAGAGATTTTATAACAGGCACCATGACGATGGGAGGACCAAGAGAAGTAGTAGCAGTGATATTTAACCCACCACCAAATGGAACAAGACCCAGGAAAGAGTATGATAGAAACAACTTGGCAGTTAACATTATCACTGAGAAAGCAGCCACCGCTGCCTGTTGAAATCGATCCCATCTGCTCCTAATGGGGGGACATTAATCATGAAAGGATAGACTGGAAAAACAGGGAACCACATAGAGGTGAGGAAACATGGAGAGCGAAACTGCTGGAGGTGACGACTAGAAACTTTTTAAGTCAGCATTTCAAGGGTCCCACGAGAATGAGAGGCAATGATGAACCAGCAAGACTCGACCTAGTATTCACTCTGAACGATTCAGACATAAGGGAAATCGGTCTTGAAGCCCCCGTTGGTATGAGTGATCACAGTGTACTATTTTTTGAGTATCTGGTCGAAGAAGGGTTAATGAACTCAAGTAAGGGACCAGAAAGCAAGAGGTCGGCATTCCGGAAGGGAAACTATGAGATGAGAAAATTCCTAACTGAAATAGCTTGGGAAACAGAGCTCAGAGGAAAGACGGTTCAAGACATGATGGACTACATCACGCAGAAGTGTAAGGAGGCAGCAGACAAGTTCGTCCCAGTCCAAAAGGAAAAAAAATGAAATGGAGATGAGAAACCCATGGTTTAATCAGAGTTGTAAGCTAGCAAAGCAACTAAGTAAAAGGGCCTGGAGAAACTATAGAAACAACAGAACACTAGAGAGGAGAGAAAGATACCAGAGCGCCAGTAATGAATACGTCAGGGTGAGAAGAGAGGTAGAGAGGCAATATGAAAATAACGTAGCGAGCAAGGCAAAGACTCAACCCAAACTGCTGCATAGCCACATCAGGAGAAAAACAACAGTGAAGGAACAGGTAATAAAACTGAGGATAGGGGCAGAAACATTCAAAACAAACGAGAAGGAAGTGTGCGAGAAACTTAATAAGAAATTCCTGGAAGTCTTCACTTCAGAGCAAGGAGAAGTCCCAGAGATAAGGGAGGGAACATCAAACCAGACAACACTAGAAGAGTTTGTGATTATCAGTGGGGACGTGAGGAAGCATCTGCTAGATTTAGACGTGACAAAGGCTATAGGCTCGGATGGAATCTCACCATGGGTCCTTAAGGAAGGAGCAGAGGCTCTGTGCCTACCACTCTCCATGATGTACAACAAGTCACTGGTAACAGGTGAACTGCCAAAAATTTGGAAGACGGCCAATATACGAGAAAGGTGAGAGGCAGGAGGCACTGAACTTCAGGCCAGTGTCCCTAACTTGCATTCCATGCAAGATGATGGAAAAGATTGTGGGAAAAAAGCTAGTGGAACATCTGGAGCGGAAGAACTTTGTAACACAACATCAGCATGGGTTCAGAGATGGCAAATCATGCCTAACAGGATTAATTGAGTTCTATGACCAGGCAACAAAAATCAGGCAAGAGGGAGAGGGCTGGGCAGACTGCATATTCCTGGACTGCCAAAAGCTTTTGACACAGTACCACATAAGAGACTAGTGCACAAACTGGAAATGCAGGCAGGAGTGAAAGGGAAGGTACTTCACTGGAAAAGAGAGTACCTAAGCAACAGGATACAGTGAGTCACCGTGAGGGGTGAGGTCTCATAGTGGAGGGGTCACCAGTGGAGTCCCACAGGGATCAGTCCTTGGAACTATACTGTTTCTGATATACGTAAAAGATCTCCCAGAAGTAATTGACTCGTTCCTCTCGATGTTTGCCGTTGATGCAAAAATTATGAGGAGGATCAAGACAGAGGAGGATAGTATGAGGCTACAAGATGACCTAGACAATTTGAAGGAATGGTCCGACAAATGACTACTAAAGTTCAACCCAAGTAAATGTAAGGTAATGAAACTAGGAGGCAAGTGACTGGATACCAAATGGGAGATGAAGTCCTTCACGAAACGGACAGACAGAAAGATCTAGGAGTTGATATCACGCAAAACCTCTCTCCCGAAGCCCACATCAAAAGAATATCATCAGCAGCCTATGCGAGGCTGGCTAACATCAGAACTGCTTTCAGAAACCTTTGTAATGAATCCTTCAGATCCTTGTATACCACATATGTAAGGCCAATCCTGGAGTTTGTAGCCCCAGCATGGAGCCTGTATCTAGTCAAGCACAAAACGAAGCTGGAAAAAGTTCAGAGGTATGCCACTTGGGTAGTCCCAGAACTAAGAGGCATGAGTTATGAGGACAGACTACGTGAACTGCACCTCACGTCGCTGGAAGACAGAAGAGCTAGGGGAGACATGATCACCACATACAAAATTCTCAGGGGAATTGACAGAGTAGACAAGGATGGATTATTTAACACGGGTGGTACACACACAAGGAGACACAGGTTGAAGCTTAGTACCCAAATGAGCCACAGAGACATTAGAAATATCTTTTTCAGTGTCAGAGAAGTTAATAAATGAAATGCACTAGGAAGTGATGTGGTGGAGGCTGACTCCATACACAGTTTCAAATGTAGATATGACAGAGCCCAGTAGGCTCTGGAATCTGTACATCATTTGATTGACAGTTGAGAGGCGTGGACCAAAGAGCCAAAGCTCAACCCCCGCAACCACTACTAAGTAAGTACAACTAGGTGATTACATCCCTAAAGCAACCCGCCCCGATGCAACGGCCAACCTCTCTAATCTTCTGAAAAGGTTCAATGACTGCGGAACCATTCAAGTATAGCATAATGTTCTATTGTTTACAATGTATGCCTCACCGACCCTCCAAGGAGGGACAAATCACTTGCATCTTTGGTCATTAGGGCGATAAATGAATTCCCAAAGGGGCATAACCTATTTCATCTGTCTCCTCGAGCAAAATACACCCATCGCTGAAATGGTAACAACAACATATCGGAAACGTACAAAATCAGACCAGAAATCAACAAGAAACCTGAAGAGGGAAATACCGCAAGTGCTATTCGAGTCCTCATTAGTGGCGAGAAAATTGCTCCCGGAAACTGTAACAGCACGTGCCCCTGCAAAGCAAACTCCCACCCAGAGCCCCTAAAGGCGACAACATCGTACCCCCACCAGCCGAGACAAGTTCGGACCCATTAACTGTTGGTGAATCTGAGGTCTACAAAGCAGATTTTTCTTTTCCACCTGGGTCAACACGCGGCTTTACAGGATTAAAACCTCAACACATCAAGCAAATGCTAAGCCTCGCACTGGGTTATGCCGCACTAAATCTCACAATGCTCTTCAACATGAATCTGGCCGGAGGTATACCTGAGGTCATTCAGGCCCCTCTTTTTTTTGGTGCCTCCCATTATGCACTCAAGAGGAAGGATGGGATTCTCTGGCCAATCGCTGTAGGCAACACACTCCGACGACGCGTGGTTTCCAAGGGTGCCAGAAGGTTGTCAGCCAGCAAGCGGCAGAATTGCTGAAACCAATTCAGCTTGGATCGCAATTTCCGGCCTCTCTACTCCATTCATTCTATTGGAAGAGGTCCTGCAAGGTGGTCCTCTGGCTCCTCTTCTTTTATGCTTAGTCTTAAAATAAATCACAGAAAGCTGGTCCAGCGAATTCAACATCTGGTTTTTGGAAGATCCCCTCTTGGAATACAGAATAATAATAATAATAAAGAAGCAAAAAGTAAAACTGAGTTTCTCCCTAACCCACTCAAAGTGTGAAGTAGTCTTCTCAAACCCAGACATCATAGCTCGAATAAGGTCCGTCATGCCTGGAGTCGATGAAACTCCTTGGAACCCCCTCTCGGGTGTAATGTCATTAACGAGATACTCGATGAGAAAATCACAGACTTAAGGAGAATAGAAGACAGGATGAGTGACACCGATGCTCATGGTGCTTTTTATCTCCTCACTAGATGTATAACACTTCTAAGGTTATTTTTACTTTCTGAGGTGTGGTTCATTTTACAACAACATAAAGCTTGGAGAGTATGACTTCGTACTGAAGACCATGCTAGAAAAAGTTGTTAACCTCAATGACTGTCAGTGGAGACAAACCAATCTTCCAGTAAGGCTCGGCTGCCTTGGAGTCCACATTGCCACCCAAATTGCTGTCCCAGCCTTCCTGTCTTCATCATCGTCATCGAATTATCAGGTCAGGGAAATTCTACCAGATAATCTGGGTAACTCAGCAATGACACATGACCCCCATTACATGGAATATAACACTAGATGAGGTACCCTGGCAGACCCAGCATTCAAACCAACTGTGCTGAAAGTTAAGAAATAATCCACCTGAGACAGCCCCATTATTGACGAAGAAGCCAAATTTTTGATGGAGGCAGCAACAACCTCTAGTGATCGTATGTGTCTCACAGCTGAGCAGGCTCCCCATGCAGGTGACTTCTTTTTGGCAGTCCCTCTGCCTGCGACAGGTACACATCTTGATACGCAGCAGCTCCGTATTGCAGTCGCTCACCACCTTGTTGCCTCAATCCACACTGTATATAGGTGAACTTGTGGTGAGGCAGATATAGATGAATATAGATCGCTTAATCTACATTGTGGAAAATCAGGCGTTTAGCACTCACGACATGATGGAGTCAGTGACATCATAAATAGAAGCTTTGCCTATGTCCTGTGCCCAGCCGAGTGAAAGCCTCACACTCTACTGAACCGTAACTCTGTTAGCTTTGCTGACCGATCAGATGGAATCACACAGCCCTATGGAAAAATGTCAGACAATTAGCATGGGACTATACTTACATATCCACCCTGGCAGCCACATCATGAACCTCTCTGTCAGCCAAGCAGGAACCGCAGTGACACAGAGTGAAATAGACAAATAAACCAAGTACAGGGAAATATAACACCGCTACAACTTCGTTCCGGTTGGAACTGAGACCCTTCGTCCATGGGGGAGAGAGTGCAAGGAAGTTTCTCAAGGATCTTGGCATCAGGCTTATTTAAACAATAAGAGACCCTAGAGCAGCCACCTTTCTCTTCAGCGCCTTGGTGCAGTGATCTAGATGGGGTAATGCCTGCTACATCCTCGGTTCCTATCAAGCGTAGGAAGAGTTTGAAGAAATGTACAGCCTCTGGGAAACAAGCTTCTCTTTATTGCCTCTTAATGTCCATATTTTGTACCCAATCATCTTTGTAACTGTGTAACTTTGTATAATAAAGTGTACAACATAAATAATAAAAAAGGAGTGGTAAGAGAAGCGAATATTCAAACGAAATTATTCAAATTGCAAGTTTTTCTCTGCATCCTTTTTATTCCCTTCTTCGAGGCTATGGATCTTTACAATTACCACTATATATGAAGAATATCCACATTGAAAAATATCCGCCTCTCTCAAGACAGTTTGTTTCGAGCAGCCACCGCGGTCGGACGTACCCCCTCTCCTCTTCTGCCGGCAGCTGTGTGAGAACACAGCTGCCAGCAAACTACTCTACACTCCAGGTTCTCCTGACATTCTGAGCCTTGAGGCGTTGCAAGAGAACAATGACCAACAAGACAAAAGTGAAAGGGCGACTCTTAGGAGTCTACATGCGCTTTAAGTGCGAAATAGCAGCTGCCATCGGCAGGGCAACAATTGTGGGACCAGTTGAGGTCTATGTTCATGGCAACGAGGCCACTGTAATCGTGGCAACAGAAGCAAACCTAGAAAAGACCCTGGATCTGGGACACCGGGGGTCCCACTACTTTAGGCGAATTTCTCATCCATTCTTCCCAGACAAATCACGGCTGGTAGAACGATTTTCATAAACAGGCTGAACCGCTGGTTAGTTGGTGAGGCCCCTGACAACATATTGCGACAAGTGAAAGCAGAAAACCCAACTCTGAAAGCGACGACAACTCTACTCGTCAAGACAGCCGACAACACTCGTCTCACAATGAAAATGGCCTTCGAAACAGAATAAGGAAGCAGCGAAGAAAGAATTCTGCTGCTTCGGAATCACCTCACCAAACCAGATCACCATGGAGAAGATTTACAAAGTGAGACAGTGCTTCATGGGCTTCAGTTTGAGCACTTCTCAAACAAGTGCCCAGAACAAACAGCGAAGTGTAGCTCATGCTCGAGCACTCACAACTACAAAGATTGTACCGCCACTGCCAAGAAATGCGCTAACTCTGGAGACCAGCACGCCGCCTGGTTAGGCCGCTGGGACATTGAGACCCGAAATCATCGTAAGGTAACCTCCTACCTCTGCACAAAGAGGAAGCAGGAACTGAAGAAGATTAAAGAGAAGACTGCACGCCGCCGACCACGCGGCGTGCAGTTATCGCGACCTTGGATCTGGGACTTGACTAATTCCCGAGCCTCCCTTCTATAAGCCTGATGAAGACTTTGACCGTATGAACTGGACGCAGAAACAAGCCTCAGCAGCAGGACTCACCAAAACCCTAGACGCCGACATCCACCCAGAACATCCACATCCAAGTCATCATAGCCTAAGCGGACAAAGTTGTGAAAAATATCACAACTCTTTACAAGGAACAGTGAACGGGCTTGTGGAAGGCAATGCCATTGCGCCTGTACTGGCGCCAGTGACTAAATATGGAATTACAGCTAACCAAACCGAAGTACGACGGCTGACGACAACAACTGCGTATACCCAGACAGACTCTCCACTGACGACGACCACGGTGGACACCCAGACGGACGCTTCACGGACGACGACAACTGTGAACACCCAGACGGTTGCTCCACTGACGACGACCATGGTGGACACCCAGATGCACGCTCCACGGACGACGACAACTGCGGACACCCAGACAACGATGAGAGCGGTAAACAACACAGAGAAACCAGGAATTCTGGCGACACAGGACGATGAAGACTAAGCATCTTCAGACGAGCAAGTGGACGATGAGGATCTCTCCAGCGTATCTTCTTGAGGTTATCTTGAGATGATTTCGGGACTTAGCGTTCCCGCGGCCCGGTCTTCGATCAATCCTTTTTTTTTGTTACCACCAGGAAGCAGCCCGTCGCAGCTGTCTAACTCCCGGGTACCTATTTACTGCTAGGTAAACAGGGACATCAGGGGTGAAAGGAACTCTGTCCATTTGTTTCCGCCATGGCCGGGGACCGAGCCCCAAACCCGAGAATTATGAGTCTCGAGCGGTATCCACTCACCTGACATTTTGGACACAACCACAGGTCGATACACCGCTTTCAGAAATGGCCAGGCGATCACCATCGACTTACCGTGGAAAATCGTCGAGGGTCTCCCCACAAAACCCTACACTGTCGCCTGTGGACACCCATGTAGAGACACGAAATCAAAACAAGAAACTGAAGAATAGGAAAGAATAGAGCCCTGAGGGATCCCTGAGATAATGACGCTGTAGTGAAATATCAAACAAGGACTTCTGGCTGCTACTGGGCCCACTTGACCCACCTCCCTCTTTGATGCTTTATGCGATGTGATTGATTCTGCTGTCTATCCAAAAATCCTCGCCCGGTAGCTGGATTGAGCCCTAGTTCTACTCTCTGCGACGCCGAAGCTTCCTCTCCAGACTATGTTTCCGACTGTATCATTTTCCAGCCCCCAATAATCTTCCGATCAACAGTATCAGCTAATGGCTTCAAACAGCTTCCACTTACGGGCTTTTAATGTCCATGCCACCTTCAGGGTTGCTTAATCTTTATCAATCAATCAATCAAACAGAAGATTGCTGAACGCATGTTTGCCCTTCAGTTCAGGCCATGTTCAGAGCAAAGCAGGATATGAGAGAGATGGAAGGAGAGATCGTGGGGCCACCCGCCACACCCAGGTACCAAGCCCCACCCCCCCAAGGGTGACAGGTCACGTGACCTGTCTCGTGAAGTCCACGTGAAGGTCATTTTTTCTATAGATCAAAATGAGCTATTAAAAAAATAAACAAATACCCTGATTTTTGAGCGAAATTGTGGATGAAATATAAGGAATATTAACAGGATGTGAGCATTTTTATCCCTAAAGTGCAACAAGAGACCCTAGAACGGCGAGCTTTCTCTTTCAGCGACTCAGTGCAGCGAGGCACAGGAATTGCTGCGCTGAGACGCTGCACTTACCTCTTCTTCATATTGTTTATATTTCATCTCGGTGTAAAAAACTAATCTACTCTACTGCTCTTAACATATATTAAACGAAGAACATACAAACGAAAGACAATACCTAATGGTAAACAATGCAGCCTGGACGCATCCGTTCCCTCGATCGTCGTCGTCTCAGAATCAACAACAACATCATGATTAATAGATAGATAGAGACCAAAGAAGAGAAGGTAAAGTGTTTCAGAGAGACGGAGACAGACTGGAAACCGTCCTCGACATGTTTTCCTCCACAATGACCACTCTAAATGCAACCTTCACCCGTCATCTTTTCAGACGCTGAAGCAATACTGTTTTTCAGTCTCGTTCAAAAATAATATTTCTATACTGCTTTGTCCTCAAGGTGGCTCTCACGTGAGCATGTAGATTTACAGTAACTTGTCATAATGTGATCCTTAATATACTATGCTTTTGTGTTTTAAAATTAATATATTATTTTCTTATGTATCAATAAAGCATCTTATGAAGAAAATATTTTTGTTGATGCAAATTCAAATTGAGTTTTTCCAATTCTGCAATTCTTAGCGGTGAAGAATTTGAAGAAACAGGTAAGAAGGTGTGTTACCCGCACTAACGCCGTCAAGCCAAAGACTAATAACAACCTAATTGTTATCATGATTGGTTAAGCGTAAAACTTGAAGCGGTTGTGCCATCAACCAGACACATACAGATCTTATCAAGCACTCTAACCTGCCGAGGGCGATGGCCATCAGTCCGTGTGTTAATATTGCAGGACTTTTAACTTCACAACACAACTGGGATTGGGACGCTGTGGTAGATAGCGTAAACAACATTTGTATTGCATTAAGTGTGAGGACAGGATGAATAACGCCGGTCAATATTAACAATGCGGAGATTGCTTGGAGGAATATGTCCTTTGATACTCATAATTATACAAAATTGCATAGTTTCTTGTTTTTTCAACAGCATCTACTAAATACACAATACAA
This sequence comes from Procambarus clarkii, assembly GCF_040958095.1. NCBI lineage: Eukaryota > Metazoa > Arthropoda > Malacostraca > Decapoda > Cambaridae > Procambarus > Procambarus clarkii. Next base: position 12,274,221 of record NC_091160.1, on the reverse strand, counting down.
AATCAATTACCTCTCATTAAACTGAGTTGTCATTTGCCTGAACGGGCGCCTGTGCCATGAAGGCAGCCGGTATCTACACCTCTCCTAAGAACCCCCTTCCCACCCGCCTTAAATATATGCAATAAACTGTGGAGTTTACTAAACCACAAAAAACCTATAACAAAAACACTTGGCAGTTTACTGAGCAGTTTACTAAAATATAAAATCCTAAAATATGGCGGAGAGAGAGCTGAAGTCTAGAGAAATGACGGAGACAAGAGTCTTGTGGGAAGGAGGCCATCTCCTCGGGAGACGCTCAGGCGCCTTGATGCATAAGAAGCAGCCCGCGGGAGAGAATTATTGGAGGTGCAAGAGCCTCAGTTTACGACTTAAGGGGCCATCCAGGGTAGTACGACAACGACACTCACACACATACACGATTATTTCCCGTGATGACGTAGGTGTTGGGTGTGAGGGAGGTGTTGGTGTAGGGTGTGAGGGGGGAGGTGGTGAGTGTTGGTGTGGGGGTGGGGGAGGTGGTGAGTGTTGGTGCTGGGTGTGTGGGCGAGGTGGTGAGTGTTGGTGTTAGGGGTGGGGGTGGTGGTGACTGTTGGTGTTGGGTGTATGGGAGAGGTGGTGAGTGTTGGTGTGGGGGTGGGGGAGGTGGTGAGTGTTGGTGCTGGGTGTGTGGGGGAGGTGGTGAGTGTTGGTGTTGGGGTGGGGGAGGTGGTGAGTGTTGGTGTTAGGGGTGGGGGTGGTAGTGACTGTTGGTGTAGGGTGTATAGGAGAGGTGGTGAGTGTTGGTGTTAGGGGTGGGGGTGGTGGTGACTGTTGGTGCTGGGTGTGTGGGCGAGGTGGTGAGTGTTGGTGTTAGGGGTGGGGGTGGTGGTGACTGTTGGTGTTGGGTGTGTGGCAGGTGTTGGTGTTGGGTGTGTGGGGGAGGTGGTGAGCGTTGGTGTTGGGTGTAAGGGAGGTGTTGGTGTTGGGTGAGTAAACATCGTCACCACTGGCAGGTACAGTAAACGTCGTCACCACTGGCAGGAACAGTAAACGTCGTCACCACTGGCAGGTACAGTAAACATCGTCACCACTGGCAGGTACAGTAAACATCGTCACCACTGGCAGGTACAGTAAACATCGTCACCACTGGCAGGTACAGTAAACATCGTCACCACTGGCAGGTACAGTAAACATCGCCACCACTGGCAGGCACAGTAAACATCGCTACCACTGGCAGGTACAGTAAACGTCGTCACCACTGGCAGGTACAGTAAACATCGCCACCACTGGCAGGCACAGTAAACATCGCTACCACTGGCAGGTACAGTAAACGTCGCCTCCACTGGCAGGTACAGTAAACATCGCCACCACTGGCAGGTACAGTAAACGTCGCCTCTACTGGCAGGTACAGTAAACGTCGCCACTACTGGCAGGTACAGTAAACATCGGCACCACTGGCAGGTACAGTATATGTCGCCACCACTGGCAGGTACAGTAAATGTCGCCTCCACTGGCAGGTACAGTAAACGTCGCCTTTATTGGCAGGTACAGTAAATGTCGCCTCTACTGGCAGGTACAGTAAATGTCGCCTCCACTGGCAGGTACAGTAAACGTCGCCTTTATTGGCAGGTACAGTAAATGTCGCCTCTACTGGCAGGTACAGTAAACGTCGCCTCCACTGGCAGGTACAGTAAACGTCGCCTCCACTGGCAGGTACAGTAAACGTCGCCTCCACTGGCAGGTACATTAAACGTCGCTTCTACTGGCAGGTACAGTAAACGTCGCCACCACTGGCAGGTATAGTAAACATCGCCTCCACTGGCAGGTACAGTAAACGTCGCCTTTATTGGCAGGTACAGTAAATGTCGCCTCTACTGGCAGGTACAGTAAACGTCGCCTCCACTGGCAGGTATAGTAAACATCGCCTCCACTGGCAGGTACAATAAACGTCGCCTCCACAGGCAGGTACAGTAAACGCACATAGCATTTTGTTAAAAATATTGCCTTCACTTTTGTTAAGAACATAAAATTCACATGTATATACTTTTTGAAAGTGTTTAAGCCAAGTGAATAAGGTGTTTTGCTTTCAATAATAGTTACTTTTCATTTTGTGTAAAATTAAAGTAATTTTTTTGTTATATTAAATGATCAGTTTTTATTCTCTTTTTTTGCCCGCAATTGATAAACTGTAGAGGACCCAAGCAGATTTATTTTATTTAGTTTTTTCTCTTTTTTATTAATATTCGTTTGGCAGAACACCTGCCTGATTAGTTGCTGCTCTATTCCAGATCACGTCACAAAATGTAAACCTATCGGTCAGCAGGCGCCGTGGTTTACTCTCGTCGGTCACCAGGCGCTGTGGTTACTTCCGTCTGTCACCAGGCGCCTTGGTTTACTCCCGTCGGTCACCAGGCGCTGTGGTTTACTTCCGTCGGTCACCAGGCGCCTTGGTTTACTCCCGTCGGTCACCAGGCGCTGTGGTTTACTTCCGTCGGTCACCAGGCGCCTTGGTTTACTCCCGTCGGTCACCAGGCGCTGTGGTTTACTTCCGTCGGTCACCAGGCGCCTTGGTTTACTCCCGTTGGTCACCAGGCGCCTTGGTTTACTCCCGTCGGTCACCAGGCGCTGTGGTTTACTTCCGTCGGTCACCAGGCGCCTTGGTTTACTCCCGTCGGTCACAAGGCGCCGTGGTTTACTCCCGTCGGTCACCAGGCGCCATGGTTTACTCCCGTCGGTCACCAGGCGCCTTGGTTTACTCCCGTCGGTCGCCAGGCGCTGTGGTTTACTCCCGTCGGTCACCAGGCGCCTTGGTTTACTCCCGTCGGTCACCAGGCGCCTTGGTTTACTCCCGTTGGTCACCAGGCGCCTTGGTTTACTCCCGTCGGTCACCAGGCGCCTTGGTTTACTCCCGTTGGTCACCAGGCGCTGTGGTTTACTCCCGTCGGTCGCCAGGCGCCTTGGTTTACTCCCGTCGGTCACCAGGCGCTGTGGTTTACTCCCGTCGGTCGCCAGGCGCTGTGGTTTACTCCCGTCGGTCACCAGGCGCCGTGGTTTACTCCCGTCGGTCACCAGGCGCTGTGGTTTACTCCCGTCGGTCGCCAGGCGCTATGGTTTACTCCCGTCGGTCACCAGGCGCCGTGGTTTACTCCCGTCGGTTACCAGGCGCCATGGTTTACTCCCGTTGGTCACCAGGCGCCTTGGTTTGTTCCCGTCGGTCACCAGGTGCCTTGGTTTACTCCCGTCGGTCACCAGGCGCTGTGGTTTACTCCCGTTGGTCACCAGGCGCCTTGGTTTACTCCCGTCGGTCAGCAGGCGCCTTGGTTTACTCCCGTTGGTCACCAGGCGCCTTGGTTTACTCCCGTCGGTCACCAGGCGTCCTGGTTTACTCCCGTTGGTCACCAGGCGCCTTGGTTTACTCCCGTTGGTCACCAGGCGCCTTGGTTTACTCCCGTCGGTCACCAGGCGCCCTGGTTTACACCCATTATAAACAGTCATCAATGGTCCGCTCTCCCACCTCACCTCTCCATTTGTTATTATAATGTGTTGTCATTATTCAACTATATGAGTATACGAGGTCTAGTGGTTTTGACCAGTCATCGACGGTAAGGTAATCGTACAACCCGCCCTCGTCATGGCACCTTGTATTTAGACGTATGCTTTACCTTAAGGTCGAAAACTGTCACACTTAAAAATGGTAGCGCCTTGCGATATTGACATAGTGATCCGTTTTCTGTTCGTGGGTCGATTGTGACTCATTACTGGTGAATGACCTTCCTGTACGGTGAGTCATTACTGGTGAGTGTCCTTGCTGTACTGTGAGTCATTACTGGTGAGTGTCCTTCCTGTACTGTGAGTCATTACTGGTGAGTGTCCTTCCTGTACTTTGAGTCATTACTGGTGAGTGTCCTTCCTGTACTTTGAGTCATTACTGGTAAGTGTTCTTCTTGTATTGTGAGTCAGTACTGGTGAGTGTCCTCCCTTTACGGTGAGTCATTATTGGTGAGTGTCCACCATGTACTGTGACTGACTCATTACTGGGTATATATTTCTTTGCTCTTCTTTATTATTTTCTCAGTGAGGTCATTTATCCAAGTGTTATGTTAAGAGACTGAACGACTGACCAAGCACAGCCCCACCTGACCAATTAGGTATTTATCTGATAACAGGAAACGACACCATCGAGGGGACGGAAGTGGTTCAGCCAATCATATCCAGAGTTTTGGAGACGTCCTCCAATCACAATAACGCTCCGCCAGCGAGATAACGCTATCATTCGTTGCCTCATAAGTGTCAATTAACTGTTAGTAATCTCCTGCATCTAATTAATTACGTATGTTGTACCTATTGTCTGGCCACGAAGCGTAATTTAATAATTACTGGTGAATGAAGTGATCGCTCATACACAGTTTTGTATTGTGTAATTATCAAACGATACCTCATTCACCCCACCTCACCTGAAGACCACTCTTTGTCTCATTAACCCGCTCACACCTGGTGTCCACTTTCTGCCTCATTAACTGCTCACCTGATGCCTACTTTCTGCTTCATTAATCACCCTCACCTGGAGACCACTCTCTGCCTCATTATATCGCCTTTCTCGTGAAGACTAATCACTGCCTCATTAACCGCACACCTGGAGCCTACTGCTTCATTAACTCCCACTTATTTGGGGATCACTCAGTGCCTCATATACCCTCTTCCCCTCGAGATCTCTCATTGCCTCATTAACCCCCCCCCCTCTCACCTGGAGCCCACTTTCTCCCACATTAACCGCATAATGCTCTGTGATGTCAACAATGTAATACCCAAAGGCATCTATTTTCATATATATTTTATTTTATTTATTTATAAAGGAAACACAAAAGGTATATAAAAGTACAGGAACACAATATACAAAAATAGAACACGAAACAGACATATAGGAGAAAAACACATAACACACAGAACTCAGAACTTTGTAGAGTATAAGAACAGAAACACAAATGGGAATAAAACAAAAGTTACAGAAAAGAACACATAAAACACACACCAAGACAAACCACTGGCACGGGCTACGCACACAAAAATAGAGCCGGAACACACAGGAACCGGGAGGTGGGAAATACAGGACTCTATGCATAAAACCAACCACAATAATAAAAGTAACAAAGGCATGACACTGAAATACATAAAACCCCCTCAGCCACACACGGATACATACCAGAGCAAACATCAGAAAGCACAGGAACAGGAAAAAAAGAACCACAACCCACACACACAAACCCTCAGGCATAAACACCAGAACACGCAGGAATCAGGTGAAACAGGAACAAAGTAAAAAATAAGAAGGCTTATATTTCTCTGGGTAATCATTCAACGGATACTTCGCAATGTACGCATCTCAAATTAGCCACTCCTGTTCGGAAGGGCGGACGTTCCCACAACGACGTGGGTGCACCAAGAATTACAGAACCACTATGCCCGGTGGAGGCGATCGCCCCGAGCTGGGGACACCGAAGACGAAGGCTGAGGCTGGAGAGGCGGCACCACCGCCACCGACGAAACCAGAGGCAGAGTCACAGAACCCACCGTGCGAACATCCTTCTTTAGGACCAGCACCAACCCACCAAGCTGGCCAACATCCTCGGCAGGGGGGACCCCCCACCCATGGGGAACCAGAACAAATGGATGCGGGCGAGACATCCACAGCAGGAACCAAAGTCCCCACACTGGCCCAAACCCCTACAGCAGGGTCCACGCCACGCACCAGTACCACACCACCCACCTGCACACCAACATTCCATTCCACAGAGGAAGAGCCCTCAGAGTCCTCAACATCACATTCTGCCGCCCACTCACGAAGGGGCAACACACTCCTAGCCATTCGAGAACGTTTCAACACAAGTCGCTGATCAGCCAAACTGTTGCCAGCCGCATCACAGCATGCAGAGCGTGACCCCGAAGCACAGCAGCCTCAACAACAGGGAGCACAAGTCCACACTCCACAGGCGACACAGGAACGGAAGATAGAGCAGGTGGAGCTGGTGGAGGCAAGGATGCCTGCGGAGAAGTGGAATTCGTCAGGGGCGAAGGGGCCTGCGGATGTGAAGGAGCCGGCAGAGGCCAGGAAGCTGACTGCAGGTGTGGCACACCTCCACCCCGACACCCACACTGCCAATCGCTCTCACGGGCACACAGGCCGAGGAACCTGGTAACACCACTGGGACAGAAAACGGCCGGGAAACCACCCCTCACCACATCATCACAATGCGATAGGTCCGTAGCCACCAACGGGGGAAAATCCTCTTCCCAAATCAAATTCACAGGCGCTGCCGCCACATCAGCACAGGCCCCGCTTGGTGCCCCTCAAGTCGACACTGGAAACACAACCTGGGATGCCCTGCTTAGAAGGCACGTATGGTGTAGCCCATCAACGTGATAGTCGACGGAACAGGAGACTGAAGATGGAGAGCGAAGGTCGAAGTCCTTTTCGAGACTCCCTGCCACCAGCTAGAGGGGACAGAGTTCATCTGGAGGGACACCACTGCCCCATATATACTAACGACGAAGCAACCCCTCCGAAAATTCGAAGGGGACCCCATGTAATGCCACAAATATATGAGGGTGCAGCACCGCTCAGACAGTGACCGTGCCATCGTCAGCAGGGAGATAAAACGAGTGACCATTATAATGGGACACCAAATCTTGATAAACAGCCGGAGACCTGAATTTCATATGCGCTCAATGGTTCATGAGGAGTTGCACCCCACAAACATCTGCCATATTCACCCAGAGCATATCCAGGATTACCACTTCCACAGCTAGGTACGACGCCTTGCCAGAGAATTTGAGGCCAATTGTCTCCGAACAGTGGATAGGGGAAAGGGGGGTCCGCATGACGCCAAGCAAATGGCCGGAAGGCCGCGCACCCGGTCCAGAAACACCAACAGCCGGAGCAACACAGGGAGCAGGTCGCCACGCACACCTTTACCCGGCGCTGGTCAGCCAGCCAATCCAACCTTTTTTCATTAGCAGCTAAAGCATTTAATAGAATATTCAATCGGATATTTTCTAAGTGGTTACTACTATGGGCGATCAATCCCAGTAGAGCACTATTCAGTTGTCCTAAAACGCTGTGAGTATTAGTGGTTTTAGGTATAGCATATACCAACTCTATCTAGAAATTAAACATTCTTCTTGTAACTCATTTTGTATGTATGTACTTTTACCTAAATTATTTATTTATTTGTTTAAATGACAGGCAAACAATAAGCGGCTGGCAGCCACATCCAAATGATTATTCTTGGACCAACCTGTCCTCAGAGAATCCGACTTGCTCAATTTCAGTTTTCCAGCCAAAATGTCAAACATGACTTGGATCTAGCAGTCTCAAACACCCGGGCTAGACACCCTGAAGATCCGAATTTATTAAAGCATATGTCTTCCAAAATATCGCATGCTCCCTTGGCTAAACAACCCCCACCCTCTGCTAATGAGGTAGGAGAGACGGCTAACTATACAGAAAATGAGGTTTTTGATGAAAGTATGATCAGCAAGTGTCATTTACCCCCCCAAAAAAAAAATATTAGTGTATACAACAAAATTGTATAAGTTAGTGTATGACTCGGGAGTGAATACTGTGCAGTACATAGTGAGGGTGTGAGATTTTTTTTACACTTACCTCTCTTAGAAGGTGAACCTCAAGCATAAAGAACTGCACATTGCAGATATTTCAACTCTAAGCAAGAGACCAATAGAAAAAGAAAAAGCGGGAGCAAACCGCCACGCTTCCACCACGAGGATGAAAACCTGTCCACGTAGGCCGCTGATCCCTCCTAGTTTAAAAAAACGTTAAAACCAATAAAGGGTAACCGACGGGTTCTCACACCAAATTTTACTTTGATGTATGGCGCTATGAATTGGAATTCGAATTTCCCAAGAACAGCCGTCATTAAAAAAGGTCACATTTACAGACAATCGTATACAGCAGAACATGGGTGGAAAAGAATGGATGAAGGGTTGACATCAAAGACCGTTTTCTATAGCAGTATAACAATTTATTAACTAGAGACTAAACTACTACAACATCGATTTTACGGTACGTTAATGTCCATCAAGTGGCACTATAACAACAGCTAAATAGCAACGACTCCGGTCCATTGCTGTGCGGCTGCATACTGAACTAACCTGAACACAGGTGTGCCCACTGACGACGCAATATTGCAAACAAACATTCACAAGACTAAGTTTACACAACAGTGAGCGACTCGTTACGTTAATGTCTATCCTGTGGCACTTGCAACAGCTGTTCAACAGCCCCTCAAGAAATAACAGCAGACTCCATCTTGCTGACACTTTGGGCTGACTAAATGAACTAACTGAACAATGGTGCCCACTGATGACATAAGCTTGCAATCAATATTGTCACGGCTTCACGGTGAACAGATACTATAATCACAATCTTACGTGTCCTCCAGCTCTCCAGGCGAGATACCCACGTAACTAGGTGGGAGCCCAGGACTGACTCCCCCTATCACAACCTAATGTGAACACTTTTTGCAGCTCCATGGAAGAAGTTGCAAATGTAAACAAAGCCAGTCAAGGTGGGATTCTGAGACACTTCACCAGTAATTCCTAAATTACTTACTCGTCTCCAGACAATAAACGAAGGAAATTGCCTTAATCAATTACAAAATTGATTATGTGATTAATTACGTTAATTGACTGTCCACAACAGTCAGGAACAAAGTACTTTACGTTTATCACAAACACTTGTCTTTTAACACAAGTCAACTTGTTAACAATAGCTCAAAATCTCTTAAATTACATCACACCTGACTCCTTGAAGTATTCAGTGAGTAATTCCTAATTAATGTCAAACGGACAACTAATTAAATCCCAATCGAGTTACGTTAACTAAGCCTACCACTATCTTGGTAGCTTCTCAACAGTCTATGTCAAACTTTACTTTAATGAGCGTTAATTACCCTAATTAACCCCGAGTAATTAATTAACTGTCACCCAGGACTGATAATTAATCATACATGAATACGTCTCACTCCGCACTGCCTAAGCAGGTCTCGTCAAACACTGTGAATTCACGGACGAGGTGTTAATTACCCTAATTAACATGAGTGTATCTTAATCCACTGTCATCAGACAGGATATGATTAATACGAGTTATGCTAGCTCCATGACCTCGCTTTACAGAGTCATCAAGACCTTCGACGTTAATTACTCCACTAATTATCATGAGCCACTAATTGCTATACCCCAGAAAGGTAATTAGTCTCAGGAAAATTACGTTAACACAAATACTGTCTGACCTTGACAGTTCCTCCCCACTATGTGAATTCATGATGAGAATGCTAATTACACAATTAGCTAGAGTGGTCAATTAGTTGTCACACGGACAATAAATTGCCCCTGAAACGTATCTCAACAAGCTCAGCCCTGTTTCCACCTAACAGCTCCCTCATTAAGTAATGTGCAACCCCTAATGACGTTAATTACCCCCTTAATTAACTCTCACTGAATCCTTAAGTCATCAACACAACTTAAAGAAACACAAAGTAACCCCGGGTTACATAGGTCACACTTACAGTGGCATAATAAAATTAATGCACAGCCCACATACGGTGCCAGCTCTCTGCAATACCTTAATTACTCATAGTAATGACACCTGGTTTGGTAACACACAAAAGTATACGGACATTACTGCCCCCTCTAATCTTGCAACAGTTGCAAGGAACTACTGTGTGGAATCACTACTTCAGCAAAACAATTTTACGTTCACTCAAGACACCGTCGCTACACTGACAGCTGGCACTAATTCTCATAATTAGGCAGATTAACCAATCAATTGCTTGCTCTCTCATTAAGTACTGTGAGTTCCCCTGAATAATTAAAGGTGGACCTCCTTCAATCAACAACACAGTGCCTAGGGCAGTAATATAACGTATACCAAACAACAACACTGCCCAAACACACAAACATACTGATGTCATCAGCATGCCCCATATGCTAATGACATCACTATGCAGTCAGTCAGCAATCGCAATTACTGACTCACCACACAACACCATAATAATTGCATGCAAATGGAACACATGGAAATGGTACACACTAATTAATAATCATAAATCAGTGTTGACCAGACCACACACTAGAAGGTGAAGGGACGACGACGTTTCGGTCCGTCCTGGACCATTCTCTGGTCTAGTCAACATACTTTAGCCACGTTATCGTGATCCATCGCCTGCATCATAAATCAAATAGCTTACCCATCATGCATTACAAACACATACATTTACACATATATAACTATACAGACCTCAGGGTGTCCTCTGACAACCCTACTACACTGGCCTGCCTACCTCTGCAATGATATAATTAACATGCGGAAACATGGCATTAATCTTGACTCTGAACGATATATATTGAATCGACAGATCAACATACTCTAGTCAGTCTACACACAAAATATATCTATATTCATCTACATGTGTGGTTCTATGTATAACATACACACATCACAACACACACAGTCACCGTCAGTACAGACAGCTGCCTCTCAGCTTGCGTCCCTCACCTGGCAGGCGCTATGGGACAACACAGCTGTTACCGGAATTAACATCAGTCCTCAGACACTGTAACATACATACATATTAATGAGTACTCACATTACCCCTCCTTTCCCTGAACATACAACCACACTTGCTGAGGCACTGAAGCTGAAGAACACCCAACTCGCACACACACGTGGCTCTGCCATAGTCACGTGTCTCGACACGGTGTGGCCAAATGGATGGCCAAGGCATGTGTGACCACCCCATTGGCCTAAGGAGGTGGCCATGAGGAGCACGAGGCGGTTGTGGCGCCTCGCCCTAGAGGAGGGTGGTGGCCCACGGGCGTGTTGCCAGGGTGTGGTCCTCGTGGCCCAAGGATGGCTGGCCATGGAACAGTGTAGCACGGGGTAGCCAAGACCTCATGCTGGAGCCTCAGGCGTACACAACGTGTGTGGAAGATTCACTCACACCACGAGCGGGCTTGCTGGTACACCGGGTGTGATAAATGCACGCGATACAATATGGTGGACACTGCAAGGTGGAATTTCAAAGTCCAACATGGGCCTGTAATTTCCTGAATATTACGCTCCCATGAACACTGAGAAGCCCTGCCCAATTCCACCACTTGCCAGTTATTATAGACAAGACAACTCATCAGATGTGAGCAATAACATCTGATACACCACGAGGCTTGCCTGGGGCCTCATGGGTGAACACCGTCCTCTAGAGTCTTACACAGTTCCTTCCTTACTCCTTGACACAAGATCACGCAAATTGGATCCAGACACGATCCACAATGGCAGGATTACCGTGCGCGGTGAGCAAATAAGGATAACACGGCGATTAATGGTGGTGGAGGTGGTAGACACTCCACCCTCACCTGGGGCTCCTTGCCTAGTCAAACGCCGGTCTTAGACTAACTTTTGGAGTGCCAGGGGAGTCAATAGATGCCTGTCCCTCCCCACCTTGTCTTGACCAATCAGAGCAAAGCCGGCACAGCCTATCGTGCCACTACGAATCACAGCCTTTCGCGCCTAAACCACACCTCGAGGCTGAGGTGCCTCGACGAATCACAGACGAGACGCCTTGAGGCGTCCCGTGACGTCACAACGTGGGGGAGGCGACGTTCACCCCTCTGTCCCCCCCACCTCTAAAACCGTTGGCTAGCGAGTTCAAGTACCCTCTCATACCATCCTCACTCTCACAAGTCCCATTTCCCAGAAAACAGGATTAATTTTGTAACTCTCTCTACAGAGCAGTCACAGACTCCAGCCTAGTCTAAAAAGACAGACCTAAGCATAAGCTTTCAACCAACATCACACAAGTGCATGTAGTTTGAAAACTTCTTATCTAGAGCGACTCTAGCCTTTTCTAGAAACTAGAAACTAGCTGAGGGAATTTCCATTCCCTCACAGAGGGAACGAGTGGAAATGTGGGGGATAATATCGTAGATGTTGATGCACAGTGTGATGAGGGAGTGCATAATGAGTGTGTGTATGTGACGAGTATAATGATGGTGGCATAATTACTATACAAATAGTGTACTTGGTCGGCCTTTATATTCTCCACGTACAGTTGGTACAACAGCAAGTTTATCAAATAACGTGTAACATAATTGTCTCTGCTGTGGTTGTTGTATTGAACCACCTCTATTGTGGCTGCTGTGTTGAAGCTCTGCTGTGGCTGCTGTGTTGAAGCTCTGCTGTGGCAGCTGTGTTGGACCTCTGTTGTGGCTGCTTTGTTGGGGCTCTGCTGTGGTTGCTGTGTTGGAGCTCTGCTGTGGCAGCTATGTTGGAACTCTGCTGTGGCTGCTGTGTAGAACCTCTGCTGTGGCAGCTGTGTTGGACAACTGGTGTCCCTACTGGTGTGTACTCACCTAGTTGTGTTTGCGGGGGTTGAGCTCTGGCTCTTTGGTCCCGCCTCTCAACCGTCAATCAACTGATGTACAGATTCCTGAGCCTACTGGGCTCTATCATATCTACATTTGAAACTGTGTATGGAGTCAGCCTCCACCACATCACTTTCTAGTGCATTCCATTTACTAACTACTCTGACACTGAAAAAGTTCTTTCTAATGTCTCTGTGGCTCATTTGGGTACTCAGCTTCCACCTGTGTCCCCTTGTGCCTGTACCACCCGTGTTAAATAATCCATCCTTGTACACCCTGTCAATTCCCCTGAGAATTTTGTATGTGGTAATCATGTCTCCCCTAGCTCTTCTGTCTTCCAGCGACGTGAGGTGCAGTTCCCGTAGTCTGTCCTCATAACTCATGCCTCTTAGTTCTGGGACTAACCTAGTGGCATACCTCTGAACTTTTTCCAGCTTCGTCTTGTGCTTGACTAGGAACGGATTCCATGCTGGGGCTGCATACTCCAGGATTGGCCTTACATATGTGGTATACAAGGTTCTGAAGGATTCCTTACATATGTGGTATACAAGGTTCTGAAGGATTCCTTACACAGGTTTCTGAAAGCAGTTCTGATGTTAGCCAGCCTCGCATAGGCCGCTGAAGTTATTCTTTTGATGTGGGCTTCAGGAGACAGGTTTGGCGTGATATCAACTCCCAGATCTTTCTCTCTGTCCGTTTCGTGAAGGACTTCATCTCCCATTCGATATCCAGTGACTGGCCACCCAGTTCCTCCTCCTAGTTTCATTACCTTACATTTACTTGGGTTGAACTTTAGTAGCCATTTGTCGGACCATTCCTTCAGTTTGTCTAGGTCATCTTGTAGCCTCATACTATCCTCCTCTGTCCTGATCCTCCTAATAATTTTCGCGTCATCAGCAAACATCGAGAGGAACGAGTCAATTCCTTCTGGAAGATCATTTACGTATATCAGAAACAGTATAGGTCCAAGGACTGATCCCTGTGGGACTCCACTGGTGACTCCCCGCCACTCCGAGACCTGACCTCTCACGGTGACTCGCTGTGTCCTGTTGCTTAGGTACTCTCTTATCCAGTGGAGTACCTTCCCTTTCACTCCTGTCTGCATCTCCAGTTTGTGCACTAGTCTCTTATGTGGTACTGTACCAAAAGCTTTTTGGCAGTCCTGAAATATATGCAGTCTGCCCAGCCCTCTCTCTCTCTAGCCTGATTTTTGTTGCCTGGTCATAGAACTCAATTAATCCTGTTAGGCATGATTTGCCATCTCTGAACCCATGTTGATGTTGTGCTACAAAGTTCTTTTGCTCCAGATGTTCCACTAGCTTTTTCGCACAATCTTTTCCATCATCTTGCATAGAATGCAAGTTAGGGACACTGGTCTGTAGTTCAGTGCCTCCTGCCTATCACCCTTCTTGTATATTGGGAGTACATTGGCCGTCTTCCAAATTTTTGGCAGTTCGCCTGTTACCAGTGACTTGTTGTACACTATGGAGAGTGGTAGGCACAGAGCCTCTGCTCCTTCCTTATGGATCCATGGTGAGATTCCATCCGGGCCTATAGCCTTTGTCACGTCCAAATCTAGCAGATGTTTCCTCACCTCCCCACTGGTAATCTCAAACTCTTCTAGTGGTTACTGGGTTGGTGTTCCCCCCTTATCTCTGGGACTTCTCCTTGCTCTGAGGTGAAGACTTCCTGGAATTTCTTATTAAGTTCCTCGCACACTTCCTTGTCGTTTGTAGCGAATCTTTCTGCCCCTATCCTCAGTTTCATTACCTGTTCCTTCACTGTTGTTTTTCTCCTGATGTGGCTATGCAGCAGTTTGGGTTGAGTCTTTGCCTGGTCATAGAACTTGCTGTGGCTGTCGTGTTTAAACTCTGCTGTGGCTGCTGTGTTGAACCTCTGCTATGGCTGCTGTGTTGAACCTCTGCTATGGCTGCTGTGTTGAACCTCTGCTATGGCTGCTGTGTTGAACCTCTGCTATGGCTGCTATGTTGGACCTCTACTGTGTCAGTAGTGTTGAACCTCTGCTGTGGCAGCTGTGTTGGACGTCTGATGTGGCAGCTGTGTTGGACGTCTGCTGTGGCAGCTGTGTTGGACGTCTGCTGTGGCAGCTGTGTTGGACGTCTGCTGTGGCAGCTATGTTGGACATCTGCTGTGGCAGCTATGTTGGACGCCTGCTATGGCAAGTGTATTGGACGTCTGCTGTGGCAGCTGTGTAGGACGTCTGCTGTGGCAGCTGTGTTTGACGTCTGCAGTGGCAGCTGTGTTTGACGTCTGCAGTGGCAGCTGTGTTGGACGTCTGATGTCGCATAAATTCAACTTGTACAGCTCTCTTGGTTTTTTGTGTTAGTCCTCTCTTGAGTTTATCACGTTCTCTGCTAGACTCGGGGATTAACAACGGTACAAGACTGGTTATTTATTCACGAGAAAATTCATTACGTCGTTGATAATATTGCTCAGCAGCTGGAGCAGAGTTGTGAGTTCCTTCACAACTTGTGTTGCCTGAGTAACCTTTCACAGAGCACTCAACAGTAGCCTCCACCTGGGTCACTGAATCATTACTGCTGGAAAAGGAGGAAGATCAACTTGATAATATATATTTTGACTCTCAGTGAGTTTTTGATCAAGCAGAAAACTCCGGGAAGGAGAGTTTGAGAAAATAAATGTTAACAGGAAGTTGAGAGATAAGATAGAAGAGTGTTGACCCGCCAGCAACGATATATACTATCTTCTCCATCCCTCAGAGAAAAGTGTGAGTTGCACTTTAGGAAGTCTTAAAAATATACTGATACAGATGAATAGCGTCCGCTGCTTTGACCCAAATTTTATGAGTTGAATGAAACTGAATGAAAGTTATTGACCAACAGCTATTGACCAACAGCTATTGACCAACAGCTATTCAGAGGCTGAAGACGCTCACATATGGACGCTCACTGTAGAAACTCCGGACAAACGCAACGAAAGTTTTATTGTAAGTTTCGTCACCAGTTTTTCTCTTGGCCTGCGCAACACTGCACCAGCGCGGTCTGCGCAACACTGCACCAGCGCGGTCTGCGCAACACTGCACCAGCGCGGTCTGCGCAACACTGCACCAGCGTGGCCTGCGCAACACTGCACCAGCGCGGGTCGTTCTTCCCCAGCTGGTGAGCAACCCTGCAACACACTCCTCAGGTACTGATGGCTCAACACACAGCTCGCAAGCTAGTGTTTCCTTTACAATGATAAAGCTGTTGTCGTTCAGGGTAAACGTGTGATAAACCTCACGAAGCGAGACGAATATATCCTGGAATGTTTTGTGTTTTTATCTTGTGTAAAATAAATTCTAAACATTTGTAAACAATTGAATACTTACAAAAAAAGTATTGCTTCAGTCATTCAACAGTTCTTTGAAAACGCTTGAAATTATTACCGGGAGCTCCACTCTCTACTTTGTTTGTTCTCTTCATGATACTGTTACACCAAAGGAAAAATCTGTTTTAGTATTAGTAAAGCATTCTCACCCTTCAAGACAGGAAAAAAAATCATTTGTATACAAAGAATGTCTATAATTTGTCATGATCAAATACACACACACACACACACACACACACACGCACACACCCACACACACACACACACACACACACACACACACACACACACACACACACACACACACACACACACACACACACACACACACACACACACACACACACACACACACACACACACACATTTTAGTGTCAGAGTGGTTGACAAATGGAATGCATTAGGAAGTGATGTGGTGGAGGCTGACTCCAGACACAGTTTCAAGTGCAGATATGATAGAGTGATAGAGCCCAATAGGCTCAGGAATCTGTACACCTGTTGATTGACGGTTGAGAGGCGGGACCAAAGAGCCAGAGCTCAACCCCCGCAAACACAACTAGGTGAGTACAACTATGTGAGTACACACACACACACACACACACACACACACACACACACACACACAGACAAGGGTCTGAGTGGTGTAGTGGGTTAAGGCGTACTATTTATGATAGCTACTGGAAGGTAGTTGTGCTTTCTTTTTAAATGGTCCAGGACGGACCGAAACGTCGTCGTCCCTTCACTTTCTAGTGTGTGGTCTGGTCAACACACTCGGTTCTGTTAGAAAATTGTACATCTATCTTCCTATTTTATGTAGCTGTCTCATAGAACACTTGAAAGAGCTTCTTCATCACGCATGTGGGCTCGACGGTTCAAGTCTCCTAGTGCCCAAGCGAATGATATGTTTATTTCAACGATAATGTGTTTGACAATATATATATATATATATATATATATAACTGAAAACTCACACCCCAGAAGTGACTCGAACCCATACTCCCAGAAGCAACGCAACTGGTATGTACAAGACGCCTTAATCCACTTGACCATCACGACCGGACATAATGAGGTGATAGCCGAGGCTATATGAACCACCCCACCGCCGGCACTCGGATAGTTATCTTGGGCATAGCATTTTACCAAATCACCTCATTCTTTGTGGCACACGTGAGGAATACAAATGCGAACAAGCCTGAATGGTCCCCAGGACATATGCAACTGAAAACTCACACCCCAGAAGTGACTCGAACCCATACTCCCAGAAGCAACGCGACTGGTATGTACAAGACGCCTTAATCCACTTGACCATCACGACCGGACATAATGAGGTGATAGCCGAGGCTATATGAACCACCCCACCGCCGGCACTCGGATAGTTATCTTGGGCATAGCATTTTACCAAATCACCTCATTCTTTGGGGCACACGTGAGGAACACAAATGCGAACAAGCCTGAATGGTCCCCAGGACATATGCAACTGAAAACTCACACCCCAGAAGTGACTCGAACCCATACTCCCAGAAGCAACGCAACTGGTATGTACAAGACGCCTTTATCCACTTGACCATCACGACCGGACATAATGAGGTGATAGCCGAGGCTATATGAACCACCCCACCGCCGGCACTCGGATAGTTATCTTGGGCATAGCATTTTACCAAATCACCTCATTCACTCACCACCTCAACACCTCATTTGTGTTCCTCACGTGTGCCCCAAAGAATGAGGTGATTTGGTAAAATGCTATGCCCAAGATAACTATCCGAGTGCCGGCGGTGGGGTGGTTCATATAGCCTCGGCTATCACGGCTATCACTCAGTCTCATTAGGTGTTGCTGATAGATTACCGACGTCAGCGCGGGAAGCCTAGGCCAGAATAGTGCCTACGTCATGGGAGGAGGGGTATCCTAGACTCACAGCTTGCTGGGGAGCTATCAGTGGTGTAGCTGATGCAGACGACGAGTCACTATAACGTATCTGAAGATATATTGACCAAACCACACATCAGAAGATGGAGAAATGACGACGTTTCGGTCCGTCATGGACCATTACCAAGTCCTAAATGAAAAAAAAACATAACATTACTCCCCACGACTTGATAATGGTCCAAGACGGACCGAAACGTCGTCGTTTCTCCATCTTATGATGTGTGGTTTGGTCATAAGTGTAGCTGTTGTCTCCAGGTATCACGCTTCTTCGGCCCCGGGTGAAGTGACGCACACCCCGCCCCCCCCCCTAATAACTAAGGAACGACCACCGGTACGTACCTCCATAACATCTGTCACTCTACCTTACAACTTGTCGGGGACAGTGTGTGTGTGTGTGTGGGTCTGGTGGTCCTCGGGGTAGCTGCTAAGGTTCCTGTGCCTCTGGTGGTCCTCGGGGTAGCTGCTAAGGTTCCTGTGCCTCTGGTGGTCCTCGGGGTAGCTGCTAAGGTTCCTGTGCTTCTGGTGGTCCTCGGAGTAGCTGCTAAGGTTTCTGTGGAGGTCCTCGGGGTAGCTGCTAAGGTCCCTGTGCTTCTGAAGGACCTCGGGGTAGCTGCTAAGGATCTTGTGCTTCTGGAGGTCCTCGGGGTAGCTGTTAAGGTTCTTGTGCTTCTGGAGGTCCTCGGGGTAGCTGTTAAGGTTCTTGTGCTTCTGGAGGTCCTCGGGGTAGCTGTTAAGGTCCCTGTGCTATTGGAGATCCTCGGGGTAGCTACTTAGGTTCCTGTGCTTCTGGTGCAACGTAAAGTGTAGACGTCTTTATAGGGGGCAGAGGAGTGTGTGGAAGAGACCTCCTCCTTCTTCCCCTCCTAACAAACATTCCACACAGGAGAGGAAGTCTCCTAGCCCTCTGTCCACTTTCCACCACCTGTAGAGGGTTTCCTAGCTCCCTGCCCATTCTCCACCACCCGGAGAGGGGTCTTCTAGCCCACCCAGCCGACTCTCCACCAACAGGAGTGAGTTTCCTATCCCCCCCTGCCAACTCTCTCCCCCCTCCCCCCAGTAGAGGTTCTCTAGCCCCATGCTCACTCTCCACTACCAGTAGAGGGTCTCTAGACCCTTTTCCACTCTCCTCCTACTGTAGAGGGTCTCCTAGCCCCCTGTCTACTCTGCACTACTAGGAGAAGGTCTCCTAGTCCCCTACTCACTCTCCTCCAACCAGCTGACCAAATAACAAACTATAAAACAAATATTTTGAAAATTAAACAAGAAACTAACATTGACTTCACGGTTCTCTCATTAACTGCTACTCCGCCGGTGGAGTTTAGGCAACATTACATTTTATGGTCTGGTTCGCTCGGGAAATGTGGCCAACAATCAAGAGAATGGCCACTAAAAAGAGCGTAAACACTCTTCAGACCGAGCAAGTGACAAGCTTAACTGTTTCCGGCTTGTGGTCGGACCTGTTGTTGCAGCTGGCAGGTCGTTGGCAGCTGAAGAAGATCTCCTTAACTCTCGTGGCCACATGTGCCATGATGACTGGAAATTATATTTTTGTTGGATTCCTCGAATAGAACGACTTCACACATTGTCAATCATTAAACCTTTAGTTCAGTTACCCATGAGACGTGATCTTGTGGTCACGGTAGTAACCACTCATCTCTCAGTAGAAAGAGATATATATAAATATAATTTTGTTCTAATTATTATATCATTAATATACATTATTAAATATATAATTGTATATAAGATAATGATTTTAGTGATATTAACACGTGCAGGGCAGATTTTGATAGATAAATTGACAATAAGCCCATTCACTCAGCCCCGGGTCCAGACTCATGGAATTCAATATTTATAAAGAAATGCAAAGTGCCAGTAGCATATGCGTTGAATAGAGTGTGGAGAAAGAGCTTGGACAAAGTGAGGCCAATAGGAATAACTGGTAAAGTAGGACGTTGGCTACTCAATATTCTGTCGAACAGAACACAGAGTAATAGTTAACTAAATAATATTGAGTCCATGCGCAGTTAAAAGCTCTGTACCTCAGGGTACATTCCTTGCACCACTGCTTTTTCTTATTCTCATATCAGATATAGACAAAAGTACAAGTCACGGCTTCGTATAATCCTTTGTAGATGAAACTAAAATAAGCAAGAAAGTTACCTCTGCTGAAGAAATTGAAAAACTACAAGCTACTATTAAAACTATTAATAAAGTTTTCGACTGGGAAGCAGAAAAAACCATGGTATTTAACAGTGATAAATTCCAGGTACGGACAAAATGAGGACTTTAAACATAACACAGGGTGCAAAACTCAAGCAAATCTGCCCGTAATTGAAAAGCTGCATGTAAAGGATTTTAGAATAATGATGTCTGACGACCTAACTCTTACGAGTAAAACCAAGCAAATATTGCGTCAGCCAGAAAAAATAATAGAATGGATTATGAGAACTTTCAAATCCAGGGATCCCATCACAATGGGTGTACTATTCAAATCACTGGTGCTGTCCCGTCTTGAGCACTGCTCGGTAGTCACATCCTCTCTGAGAACAGGAGAGATTGCTGAAATATGAGGAAATACAGAGAACATATCATAAACGCGATAGAGCACCTAAATTATTTGGATCATCTAAAACCTCTCCAAATGTACTCACTAGAAAGGATATATATATATATATATATATATATATATATATATATATATATATATATATATATATATAGGATATATATATATATATATATATATATATATATATATATATATATATATATATATATATATATATATATATATATAGGATATATATATATATATATATATATATATATATATATATATATATATATATATATATATATATATATATATATATATATATAGGATATATATATATATATATATATATATATATATATATATATATATATATATATATATATATATATATATATATATATATATATATATATATATATATATATATATATATTGTCAAACACATTATCGTTGAAATAAACATATCATTCGCTTGGGCACTAGGAGACTTGAACCGTCGAGCCCACATGCGTGATGAAGAAGCTCTTCCAAGTGTTCTATGAGACAGCTACATAAAATAGGAAGATAGATGTACAATTTCCTAACAGAACCGAGTGTGTTGACCAGACCACACACTAGAAAGTGAAGGGACGACGACGTTTCGGTCCGTCCTGGACCATTTAAAAAGAAAGCACAACTACCTTCCAGTAGCTATCATAAATAGTACGCCTTAACCCACTACACCACTCAGACCCTTGTCTGTGTGTGTGTGTGTGTGTGTGTGTGTGTGTGTGTGTGTGTGTGTGTACTCACATAGTTGTACTCACCTAGTTGTGTTTGCGGGGGTTGAGCTCTGGCTCTTTGGTCCCGCCTCTCAACCGTCAATCAACAGGTGTACAGATTCCTGAGCCTATTGGGCTCTATCACTCTATCATATCTGCACTTGAAACTGTGTCTGGAGTCAGCCTCCACCACATCACTTCCTAATGCATTCCATTTGTCAACCACTCTGACACTAAAATGTGTGTGTGTGTGTGTGTGTGTGTGTGTGTGTGTGTGTGTGTGTGTGTGTGTGTGTGTGTGTGTGTGTGTGTGTGTGTGTGTGTGTGTGTGTGTGTGTGTGGGTGTGTGCGTGTGTGTGTGTGTGTGTGTGTGTGTGTGTATTTGATCATGACAAATTATAGACATTCTTTGTATACAAATGATTTTTTTTCCTGTCTTGAAGGGTGAGAATGCTTTACTAATACTAAAACAGATTTTTCCTTTGGTGTAACAGTATCATGAAGAGAACAAACAAAGTAGAGAGTGGAGCTCCCGGTAATAATTTCAAGCGTTTTCAAAGAACTGTTGAATGACTGAAGCAATACTTTTTTTGTAAGTATTCAATTGTTTACAAATGTTTAGAATTTATTTTACACAAGATAAAAACACAAAACATTCCAGGATATATTCGTCTCGCTTCGTGAGGTTTATCACACGTTTACCCTGAACGACAACAGCTTTATCATTGTAAAGGAAACACTAGCTTGCGAGCTGTGTGTTGAGCCATCATTACCTGAGGAGTGTGTTGCAGGGTTGCTCACCAGCTGGGGAAGAACGACCCGCGCTGGTGCAGTGTTGCGCAGGCCACGCTGGTGCAGTGTTGCGCAGACCGCGCTGGTACAGTGTTGCGCAGACCGCGCTGGTGCAGTGTTGCGCAGGTCAAGAGAAAAACTGGTGACGAAACTTACAATAAAACTTTCGTTGCGTTTGTCCGGAGTTTCTACAGTGAGCGTCCATATGTGAGCGTCTTCAGCCTCTTAATAGCTGTTGGTCAATAGCTGTTGGTCAATAGCTGTTGGTCAATAACTTTCATTCAGTTTCATTCAACTCATAAAATTTGGGTCAAAGCAGCGGACGCTATTCATCTGTATCAGTATATTTTTAAGACTTCCTAAAGTGCAACTCACACTTTTCTCTGAGGGATGGAGAAGATAGTATATATCGTTGCTGGCGGGTCAACACTCTTCTATCTTATCTCTCAACTTCCTGTTAACATTTATTTTCTCAAACTCTCCTTCCCGGAGTTTTCTGCTTGATCAAAAACTCACTGAGAGTCAAAATATATATTATCAAGTTGATCTTCCTCCTTTTCCAGCAGTAATGATTCAGTGACCCAGGTGGAGGCTACTGTTGAGTGCTCTGTGAAAGGTTACTCAGGCAACACAAGTTGTGAAGGAACTCACAACTCTGCTCCAGCTGCTGAGCAATATTATCAACGACGTAATGAATTTTCTCGTGAATAAATAACCAGTCTTGTACCGTTGTTAATCCCCGAGTCTAGCAGAGAACGTGATAAACTCAAGAGAGGACTAACACAAAAAACCAAGAGAGCTGTACAAGTTGAATTTATGCGACATCAGACGTCCAACACAGCTGCCACTGCAGACGTCAAACACAGCTGCCACTGCAGACGTCAAACACAGCTGCCACAGCAGACGTCCTACACAGCTGCCACAGCAGACGTCCAATACACTTGCCATAGCAGACGTCCAACATAGCTGCCACAGCAGATGTCCAACATAGCTGCCACAGCAGACGTCCAACACAGCTGCCACAGCAGACGTCCAACACAGCTGCCACAGCAGACGTCCAACACAGCTGCCACATCAGACGTCCAACACAGCTGCCACAGCAGAGGTTCAACACTACTGACACAGTAGAGGTCCAACATAGCAGCCATAGCAGAGGTTCAACACAGCAGCCATAGCAGAGGTTCAACACAGCAGCCATAGCAGAGGTTCAACACAGCAGCCATAGCAGAGGTTCAACACAGCAGCCACAGCAGAGTTTAAACACGACAGCCACAGCAAGTTCTATGACCAGGCAAAGACTCAACCCAAACTGCTGCATAGCCACATCAGGAGAAAAACAACAGTGAAGGAACAGGTAATGAAACTGAGGATAGGGGCAGAAAGATTCGCTACAAACGACAAGGAAGTGTGCGAGGAACTTAATAAGAAATTCCAGGAAGTCTTCACCTCAGAGCAAGGAGAAGTCCCAGAGATAAGGGGGGAACACCAACCCAGTAACCACTAGAAGAGTTTGAGATTACCAGTGGGGAGGTGAGGAAACATCTGCTAGATTTGGACGTGACAAAGGCTATAGGCCCGGATGGAATCTCACCATGGATCCATAAGGAAGGAGCAGAGGCTCTGTGCCTACCACTCTCCATAGTGTACAACAAGTCACTGGTAACAGGCGAACTGCCAAAAATTTGGAAGACGGCCAATGTACTCCCAATATACAAGAAGGGTGATAGGCAGGAGGCACTGAACTACAGACCAGTGTCCCTAACTTGCATTCTATGCAAGATGATGGAAAAGATTGTGCGAAAAAGCTAGTGGAACATCTGGAGCAAAAGAACTTTGTAGCACAACATCAACATGGGTTCAGAGATGGCAAATCATGCCTAACAGGATTAATTGAGTTCTATGACCAGGCAACAAAAATCAGGCAAGAGAGAGAGAGGGCTGGGCAGACTGCATATATTTCTGGACTGCCAAAAAGCTTTTGGTACAGTACCACATAAGAGACTAGTGCACAAACTGGAGATGCAGACAGGAGTGAAAGGGAAGGTACTCCACTGGATAAGAGAGTACCTAAGCAACAGGACACAGCGAGTCACCGTTAGAGGGGAGGTCTCGGAGTGGCGGGGAGTCACCAGTGGAGTCCCACGGATCAGTCCTTGGACCTATACTGTTTCTGATATACGTAAATGATCTTCCAGAAGGAATTGACTCGTTCCTCTCGATGTTTGCTGATGACGCGAAAATTATTAGGAGGATCAGGACAGAGGAGGATAGTATGAGGCTACAAGATGACCTAGACAAACTGAAGGAATGGTCCGACAAATGGCTACTAAAGTTCAACCCAAGTAAATGTAAGGTAATGAAACTAGGAGGAGGAACTGGGTGGCCAGTCACTGGATATCGAATGGGAGATGAAGTCCTTCACGAAACGGACAGAGAGAAAGATCTGGGAGTTGATATCACGCCAAACCTGTCTCCTGAAGCCCACATCAAAAGAATAACTTCAGCGGCCTATGCGAGGCTGGCTAACATCAGAACTGCTTTCAGAAACCTGTGTAAGGAATCCTTCAGAACCTTGTATACCACATATGTAAGGAATCTTTCAGAACCTTGTATACCACATATGAAAGGCCAATCCTGGAGTATGCAGCCCCAGCATGGAATCCGTTCCTAGTCAAGCACAAGACGAAGCTGGAAAAAGTTCAGAGGTATGCCACTAGGTTAGTCCCAGAACTAAGAGGCATGAGTTATGAGGACAGACTACGGGAACTGCACCTCACGTCGCTGGAAGACAGAAGAGCTAGGGGAGACATGATTACCACATACAAAATTCTCAGGGGAATTGACAGGGTGGACAAGGATGGATTATTTAACACGGGTGGTACAGGCACAAGGGGACACAGGTGGAAGCTGAGTACCCAAATGAGCCACAGAGACATTAGAAAGAACTTTTTCAGTGTCAGAGTAGTTAGTAAATGGAATGCACTAGAAAGTGATGTGGTGGAGGCTGACTCCATACACAGTTTCAAATGTAGATATGATAGAGCCCAGTAAGCTCAGGAATCTGTACATCAGTTGATTGACGGTTGAGAGGCGGGACCAAAGAGCCAGAGCTCAACCCCCGCAAACACAACTAGGTGAGTACACACCAGTAGGGACACCAGTTGTCCAACACAGCTGCCACAGCAGAGGTTCTACACAGCAGCCACAGCAGAGTTCCAACATAGCTGCCACAGCAGAGCTCCAACACAGCAACCACAGCAGAGCCCCAACAAAGCAGCCACAACAGAGGTCCAACACAGCTGCCACAGCAGAGCTTCAACACAGCAGCCACAGCAGAGCTTCAACACAGTGGTAATACGGTAATATGTATTGCATGGTTCCTTTGCTGTCCCCAGGGGTCCGCGCAACGTAATAGCAAAGGGAAACATATACAAATTCATTTATCCGGCTCTAGTGAACGCGCTAAACTACCGTATAAAACAAAAGTGTGGACAGTTTAACACATCCTCGATGTGTAGACATACACACATACCATTTATTTATTATTATTAATTTATATTACTATGCACCCCATTGCCATCCCGTGGGTGGTGGGGTAAAGTGTTACAGACGCACATACCCGGACCACACTTGTGATAAGATGATGACTACGGAGGTCAGGTCAACAGGTAGTGTCTCGGATGATGACTACGGAGGTAGGTCACGTCATACAGGTAGTGTCTCGGATGATGACTAGGGAGGTAGGTCATACTGGCAGTGTCTCGGATAATGACTACGGAGGTCAGGTCATACTGGCAGTGTCTCGGATAATGACTACGGAGGTCACGTCATACAGGTAGTGTCTCGGATGATGACTAGGGAGGTAGGTCATATTGGCAGTGTCTCGGATAATGTCTACGGAGGTCAAGTCATACAGGTAGTGTCTCGGATGAAGACTACGGAGGTCAGGTCATACAGGTAGTGTCTCGGATGAAGACTACGGAGGTCAGGTCATACTGGCAGTGTAGCTGCAGTCTGCCCCCTCTAAGCCCTCATCGCATTATCACGAACCTATCAACCCCCCCCCCCTCCCCCTCCCCCCCCTCCCCCCCATGGCCAAAACCTGTGGGACTAAACGTCATAGCGGCTCGCAAAACTGACGTGAGTACCTGTTTTATATTCGTGGGTCTTCGGTAAGGTTAGGGTCGGGCCATTGAGTACATCAGTTTATGACGTTGTGACAGTTAGAGTGGACGGGGTAGGCACTCACCAAGTGACAACAAGCACACACTCACAACACCTAGCAGCTAGGTGCTGATCCTCTCGTGATGGTTCACCTGTAACGGTACAAGGGACTAATAGCTACGCTTCTGTCTATTAGCCGGCCGACAGTTAGCTATTCCAGAAGTTCCCCAGAGCTCCTAGTACAGCCTTCAGTTCAACACCTTGTAACCCCGGTGTTTGATCACCTGGGTACCACAAAACAAGGCACTGTATCTTATCATCTACCAGTAAACTCGTAGAGACTTTAACGCTCTTTCACTGCCACCACCTGACTTCAATAACCCACTGAGGGATTCCCCTAATTGACCGTGAGGCAGGAACCATTCAAATATACATAACTCCAAGAATGGTGATCCCCAATTTTGAATAGGACGGACGAAGTTACTTTAAATGTGACTTAA
Organism: Procambarus clarkii; assembly: GCF_040958095.1. NCBI lineage: Eukaryota > Metazoa > Arthropoda > Malacostraca > Decapoda > Cambaridae > Procambarus > Procambarus clarkii. Next base: position 12,247,758 of record NC_091160.1, on the reverse strand, counting down.
CATTTAAAGTTAACAAGGAAAAATCTATTGAAACGAAAAACAAGCTTACAGGAAGCACATTGGGTTATCACACAAATCCCAGGATCTATTAACAGAATAATCATAAGATAAAATTGGGGAAGCTCAGAAAACACGAATGACTTAAAATGCAATTTATTACCAACACAAGTAGTTATACTTGAACTTGGCTTCACTTAAATATTCCTGTGCAGGCGATGAGTCACAATAACGTGGCTGAAGTATGTTGACCAGACCACACACTTGAAGTTGAAGGGACGACGACGTTTCGATCCGTCCTGGACCATTCTCAAATCGACTTGAGAATGGTCCAGGACGGACCGAAACGTCGTCGTCCCTTCAACTTCTAGTGTGTGGTCTGGTCAACTTAAATATTCCTACTTTGGCAATGGTATGAAGTTATTTAACAAATACGTTAACTCACACACTTTTACCTAAACCTCTGAAAAGACCTGGACCAGATGTTGGGACCTTCCGGAACCGGGACTCCCCACCCCCTCCCCAGGGAGAGGACCCCTCTTTTTCCAGTTGCTGGAAAACTGAACTCTCCTGCCCTCACAAGCTGAGAGGCTGATCTTGGCTTAGTTGCCAAACTAGTATTCAAAGATGATTAACAAAGCTTAATCATGTACTGGTCACTGAAGGACGATTTAATCATTATTCCAAAACAATTGGAAAATTACCTTGATAATCAAGTATCAAGAAAGATACTTGAACAGTGTTGGTTAATACATACAATACTGAATCATACTTGAATTTCCCAAATTTACTGAATTACAACCAAGGTGGTCAATAGCACTTATTCCGTGAAAGTTGTTACTGAGTGAGGAGTCTTCAGAAAGTAGTTCCCATCCTGAGAATGATCTCTATGCCCCTTTCCAACTAAGTGGAGTGGACTCTTTACTTTAAATTGACGTAATTGTAGTAATAATCAACCATTTTTTAAATACCTAATTTGTTAATTAGATGTTAATTTAACACCTATGTTAATTTAACATAGGTGTTAAAGAAGGTTGATTATTACCACATTTACTTTTAATAACTGAAATTCCTCTAAATTGATGAATTTAAACACAAGGGAGATGCTGGCCATCTTGTTTAACCTCCTCCACTACTCCCTTTACCCTTGGGGGATAACCCGTCCTAGACTCCCAGGTCAAAAGTTCACAATTGTTGTGAACTTTGTGCGACTAGTTGTGCGGGCACGCACAAGCGTGTCTGTAAACGCGTACAGTATGGGACGCCTGGTGGCTGAGAGGACAGCACTCAGTGCTCGTAATCCTGGGGACCGGGGTTCGATGCCCGGCGATAGTGGAGACAAATGGGCAAATGAGACCAACACTCCATTTTGTGTCAGCCCTTGCGCATTCCATTGCAGGATCGTTAGTCTTCTAGATTGTTTGAATTTGTTGATATTACCGTGACATCCATGGAGGAAAAGTCAGATGAATTCGCCTTGGAAGTTGAAAATGGAGTTGAGGATTTTGGTACACTTGAAACTGACTCATCAAGATCGCTATCAGAAGTACTGGACTCTGCCTGTTCTTTTTGAGTGAGTTAGGAGAGTTTTTTTCTGTCCTGCATCCTTGAAGGTGAGGATATATGTTGAAATTTCTTGAGCTTTTCCTCAATTGTCTTTCGAGTCTCTGTGGTTTGTTTGGTACCGTATTTCGAAAGCATGGTTTGGAAGAGTATCCAATTGTGTTGAAGTATTACTTAGTTCTGTGCTGGTTTGGGGACGGTTTATTAATTGGTCCGTATTAGTGGAAACTCGGACACTTTTTACTTTATTGCCCGAAGTACTTTTACAGGGTGCAGTGAGCGAGCGATTACCTTGTACTATTTTCTGGTGAGCCCCCCGTCCTTCAGACTTCCATTTGTCCAGAACGGAGACCTTCTCACTCCACCATAGCCGTTGTGGCATGTGGCACTTCCACCTGGTTTGGTTTTGGTAAGTTCCACACTGTTTTTGTGGGAATGGGAGTTGGTATATATGTGGGTTGACACTTCTGCGCTGCTGCTGGAGATGTTGGGGGGGGGGGTGTTTGGACCCTTTTAACCCTTTCTGGTCATCTTAGGTTCCTGGCGTTGTGCACCTCGGAGCAATTGGGCCACTTATTTTTTGAACTGGCTGGTTAGCCTTGTGTTAATCAAAGCATATTTTGGTGTCATGGATGCAGACTCCGTACTTTACTGGGTGTTGGCAGCCATCCTTGTGATGTCCAAATCTCTGACATCTGAAGCATCTGAGGGGCTCTGGGGTGTAAGGCCTGTATTGGAACACGCCCCAAATGCCAAAATCAAGCTTCTCTGGAATCTGTCCTTTTACAGTGAGAAGGACTTGTCGGGTTTCCTGCTTCGTGGATTTTACCTGGCATCTTTCTGCTGACACCACACAATTCAGCTTTTCGAAATAAGTTAGTCACATGTGCAGTAGATAGTGTAGGACAATAAATTTCCGTATTTTGTCCTCTGGCTTGAGTTCATCGCATTCCCTGTGATTCAGGTACTTTCAGCTATTTCGTCTTTGGGCTACAGAATATATTCGCCTCTGATGTTTGTCTTTGCTTGTATCTTGTGCTGGGGATACTGTTTTTCAAGGTCCACTACTGTGGCATATGAGGTCTTGCCCTCAGCATGTTGCACCTAGAACGCTAGCATACTCGCATTGGGGATTTTGTCTTGGTAGTTGGAGAATTTATTGATAGAGGCATCTTTCCTCGATGGATTCTAGTGGAGTGGGGCTTCTTGTTGGCCTTGGATACAGGAACGTTCGGGTCGTCGCTGTTGGAACTGGAGTCATAGTTCCTTTTGTAACTGGGACAAGCAACGTTGGTTCGTTCATAATTGGTCATGTGGCCTATTCTGTGTCTTGATGCTCTCATATCGAGTTGCTGTGTGAGTGGTGTCAAATAAGCATTGCTATCCTGCCTTTACAGTCGCCGGGGCTGTGATGGAGCGAGACAAGAGGGATACATGTATCCCTTGTCAGTGTTAGATGGGCAATGCGTCCTTCACAAGTACACCCAATAGTCGCACCCACAACCAAACGGTCGCAAATTTATGTGAGCGGTCACAGGCGCGGCCTGCACACACCACAGGAACCCCAGTAGCCCTCACGAACGCGTCCTACTGCCGAATTGTTAACGCTGTATCAATAAAAGATTTTGCGTAATAGAGCTTGGAAAGGATGTCATAGAACTTTTGCCCTTCCTCATCAGTTAGTCAAGGACTACACCTCGTCAACGCCCACAACAACATTAAACAGAATACCAATCTTTTCATTATAACATGTTTGTCAGAATTAAAAGACACGTATGAATATCAGTCCGCATAACTCTTGAATATATACAAGGGGGTTCCACCTCTGGTGCCACTGCAGGAACCCATAGCCTCGGAGAAGGAAATACAGAGCATTCAGAGAAAACCTTGCTATTTAATTCTAAATACGTATAAGTGTTCACTTCTCTTACCACCCATTTTTTATTATTAATGTTGCTCACTTTATTATACAAGATAACACAGTTACATAACTGATTGGTTACAAAAAGTGGATATTAAGAAGAAATAAAGGAAAAAGTATGTTTCCTAGAGGCTGTAGATTTCTTTGAACTCCTCTGACGCCGGGCAAGAACCAGGGATGAAGCAGGCATTTCCCCTCTGGATCGCTACAATGAGGCAATGGAAGAGAAAACCTGCCACTCTTGGGTCTCTGATAGTGTCAATGAACCTGGAACCAAGATCCTTAAGAAATTTCCTTGTACTCTCCCTCCTTGGATCAAGGGTCTCGGATCCCATTCGAACGAAGTTATACCGGTGACCTATTTCCCCTGTAATTGGTTGACTTCCCTTTTCCCTGTGTGTCGCCGCGTTGTGAAATTGCGTTGTAATTGAGCTGTGTCGTTTACCATACAGTTCATTTCATTAGTATAAGTATAGATGACACACCTGTGACAGGTAAAAACATTATTTTTTTTTTAAGAAACAGCACCATCTGTTGCATGTAAGAGCAACATACGTTATACTAAATATGCTACGATGCCATTTCAATGTTTCCGATTGCATTGACATATTGAATTTTCATAGACTCGATTTATTTTTAAGTTTATTTAGTATTGCATTGCGTTGGAATTGAACTGTGCTGTTTACCATGCTGTTCATTTCATAATTATAGTTTATTTTATATTTTTTCATTTCGTTTGTTAAACTGTTTTTCTTATATTTCAGTGATGGGAACATCAGATCATTTAACGTTCCCAATTTTCTGATGGGCACATGAGATCATTTGGGAATGCATCGGACGAGGGATAGGAGAATGGTGGGGAGGACGAGGGGATGGGAGTGAGGGATGGTGGGATGGACGAGGTGACAGGGGAGAAGGTAATGGTGGGGAGGAAGTGGGGAACGTGGAGTTGGGGATGGTGGGGGCGATGGAACTGGTGGGGGAGGGGATAATGGAGAATGGTGAGGTGGACAAGAGGACAGGGGAGTGGGGGATGGTGGAGAGGACGAGAGGATGGGGAAGGGGGGAATGGAAGGGAGGACGAAGGGATGGGGAAGTGGTAGATAGTGTGGAGAACGAGGGGACGGTGGAGTGGGGAATGTTTAGGAGGACGAGAGGATGCTTGAGTGGGGGATGGTGGGGAGGACGAAAGGAAGGAGAAGAGGAAATGGTTGGATGGACGAGGGGACAGGGGAAGAGGAAATGGTAGGGAGGACTAGGAGACAGGGGAGGGCTGCCGTGGCTCAGTAACGCACATGTTTTGCTGAACCACAGCAACGCATTGCCGGGTACAGCTTGTTATATATATATATATATATATATATATATATATATATATATATATATATATATATATATATATATATATATATATATATATATTTATATATATATATATTAGTATATTTTGGTAGCAGTCTTTCCTGTAGACATATATTATTAAATATGACCGAAAAAGTAAGATTAATAATTCTAACACGAATTTTCTCAATCTTTCGTACATTTCTTTTCACTGTTGGTGGCAATTCAAAAATCAATTCTCCAAAATTCATTTTTATTTCTAGTCCGACGCGACACTTGAGCGCGTTTCGTAAAACTTATTACATTTTCAAAGACTTTAGTTACACATACACAACTGAATAGAACTTACACATCTCCGATTTGTTTATATCTACATTTGAGTGAGGTGGATGGGGTGAGGTGGTATTTAATAGGGTATTAAATTCATCAACACAAGACAGAACACGAAACAATGGGTATTGAATAGAAGTGATTGTAGAAAGCCTATTGGTCCATATTTCTTGATGCTTCTATATTGGAGCGGAGTCTTGAGGTGGGTAGAATATAGTTGTGCATTAATTGGCTGTTGATTGCTGGTGTTGACTTTTTAATGTGTAGTGCCTAGCAAACGTCAAGCCGTCTGCTATCGCTGTATCTATCGATGATTTCTGTGTTGTTTACTAGGATTTCTCTGGCGATGGTTTGGTTGTGGGAAGAGATTATATGTTCCTTAATGGAGCCCTGTTGCTTATGCATCGTTAAACGCCTAGAAAGAGATGTTGTTGTCTTGCCTATATACTGGGTTTTTTGGAGCTTACAATCCCCAAGAGGGCATTTGAAGGCATAGACGACGTTGGTCTCTTTTAAAGCGTTCTGCTTTGTGTCTGGAGAGTTTCTCATGAGTAGGCTGGCCGTTTTTCTGGTTTTATAGTAAATCGTCAGTTGTATCCTCTGATTTTTGTCTGTAGGGATAACGTTTCTATTAACAATATCTTTCAGGACCCTTTCCTCCGTTTTATGAGCTGTGGAAAAGAAGTTCCTGTAAAATAGTCTAATAGGGGGTATAGGTGTTGTGTTAGTTGTCTCTTCAGAGGTTGCATGGCGTTTCACTTTCCTTCTTATGATGTCTTCGACGAAACCATTGGAGAAGCCGTTGTTGACTAGGATCTGCCTTACCCTACAGAGTTCTTCGTCGACTTGCTTCCATTCTGAACTGTGGCTGAGAGCACGGTCGACATATGCGTTAACAACACTCCTCTTGTACCTGTCTGGGCAGTTGCTGTTGGCATTTAGGCACATTCCTATGCTCGTTTCCTTAGTGTAGACTGCAGTGTGGAAACCTCCGCTATTTTCCATGACTGTTACATCTAGAAAGGGCAGCTTCCCATCCTTTTCCATCTCGTAAGTGAAACGCAGCACGGAACTCTGCTCAAACGCCTCCTTCAGCTCCTGCAGATGTCTGACATCAGGTACCTGTGTAAAAATGTCGTCAACATACCTGCAGTATATGGCCGGTTTCAAGTTCATGTTGACTAAGACTTTTTGCTCGATGGCCATTGAGCAAAAAAAAAAGAAAATACGTTGTTGTTGTTGTTGTTATAGATTCAGCTACTCGGAACAAGTTCCTTGTAGCACGGGCTATAGTAAGCCTGTTACTTTCCTGGTACAGGAGCGGGGCAAGTATTATGGGCTATGGTGAATCCGTAGTGGACTTACCTGGCACAGGAGCGGTGCTGGTAAGAAATTACTGGGCGTGTTAGATTTATACCAGTAAAGGGTCAGGTGAAGACAAGTAGACCAATACAAATGGGTCAAGAATAAGGCATGAATGGGGAAAATTAAGGCCGAAAGAAAAAGGTGAAAATAGAGGACGAAGCATATACAAAGATTAATCAGGTGTAGTGGGCGTAGCGTGTTAAGCAGTGTCTTCAATGTTGGCATCTTCATGTTCTGGTCTTGTTCTCACTCTCATGGTGAGTAGGGTGAATAGTTCCATAATATGGGTATTTATGGTAGGTTGTTCTATTTTTTACGTGGATTGCTTCAAGAATTTTTAATCTTCTTACATCATGGGTTTTGTCTATTATACAAGTGTTTTTATTCATCACTAGCTGTACCCGGCCACGTGTTGCTGTGGCTCAGCAACGGTTGAGCCACAGCAACCTTCCCTTGTATTTAAGTCCTCCCCACCATTTCCACCCCCCTCCCCATTCTTTCATCCTCCTAACTATTCCTTACTCCCCCGTTCCCTCGTTCTCCCCAACATTCCACCCCCCCCCGTCCCCCATCTCTTTGTCCTCCCCACCATCCCTCACTCCAGAGTCCCCTCGTTCTCCTAACCTTTCCCCACTCCCCCGTCCCCTTGTTCTCCCCACCATCAACCCCCCCCCCCGTCCCCTCGTCCTCCCTACAATTCCCTCCTTCCCCATCTTCTCGTCCTCCCCATCACTACAAACTCCCCTGTCCCCTTGTCCACCCTTCCATTCACCATTCCCCTACCCCCCCCCCCCTCGTCCTCACCATCACTACCTCCCCCAACCCCACGTCCTCCCCCACCATTTCCCCTGCCCTGTCTCCTCGTCCTCCCCCACCATCGACTACTCCAGTCCCCTCGTCCTCCTCACCATTCCCCACTCCCACTTCGGATGCATTCCCAAGTGATCTGATGTTCCCATAAAAAACTGAGAACATCAAAAGATCCTATGTTGCAATCTCTGAAATATATGAAAAACAGTTAAAAAACAATTGAAAAAAAAATAAAAAATTAAAAAATAAACTATTCTAATGAAATGAACGGTATGGTAAACAACACAGCTCACTTCCAACGCAATGTCACAGAAAATAATTAAACCAAAATGAAAGTAATCGAAATCTATGAAAATTAAATTTATCAATGAAATCGGAAACATTGAAATGGAGTCGTAACATATTTATTATAGTGTGTGTTTTTCTTACATGGAACAAATGGCACTTTTTTTGTTAATACTTGTTTTTTACCAGTTACAAGTGTGGCATCTATACTTATATTCACAAATTGAACGGTATAGTAAACAACACAGGTCAATTCCAACACAATGTCACACACAAAAATTAACTCGAAATTGAAAATAAATCGAAATCTATCAAAATTCTATTTTTCAGTGCAAAAGGAAACTTTGAAATGAAATCATAACATGTTTAGTATAGCATGTGTTGCTCTTACATGCAACAGATGGCGCTGTTTCTTAAAAAAAATATGTTTTTACTTGTCACAGGTGTGGCATCTATACTTATACTTATGAAATGAATGGTATGGTATACAACACAGCAATTGCCAGAGTCCGGTAAAGTCTAAAATTTAACAGAGACCACTTTAAGAGCAAAAATTAACAGAGTCCTCTTTAGGACCAAAATTAGCCGGAGTCCTCTTTAGGACCAAAATTAGCCGGAGTCCTCTTTAGGACCAAAATATTTCAGAGTTTTACTTACATCTGAATTCTTAAAGAGTCCTTATGGAGGAAATTAAAATATTATCAGAGTCCGTTTGAAGATCTAAACATTAACAGAGTCCAGTTTGAGCCCAAAAATATTCAGAGCAATTTTCATCAGAGTCCAATTAATGACCAAAATTAGTCAGAGACCACTTTTAGACCAAAATAATTCAGAGTTTTATTTACACCTGCGTTCTTAAAAAGTTCTTATGGAGGAAATTCAAATATTATCAGAGTACAGTTGCGACCCCAAAAAATTGACTGTGACCATTTTAAGACCTAATTCGTTAGACACCGCATTTATAAGGATAATTTCACTACTAACCAACGCACTCCACTGCAGAGTGTGCGAGTTATCGTATTGGTCAGTTTCAAATCGTATGTGTGCACTCCGGAGACAGCTGGTCGACTTTCTTCCATCAGAGAAGTTAAGACGCTGATGGTTATTTCGAAGAAAAGTTAGGAATGATAGCATATTTAGAAGACGTCTTTCAACACGTAAATATACTAAACAGATATTTCAAGGCCATGAAGTTTGTATTTTGAGTGTGCAAGATAAGATACAGCCACTCCCAAAAAAAGATTCCATTCGGGAAAACCAGCTCCAGGAATAAGTTACTAAAATTTTTCGACTTTTCGACAAGTAAATATGACGTCAAGACGTTTGCAGACATACGGTGGTATAAGGTGTACCAACAAAATGTATATACACTTGGAATAGTTAGAAGGCCAGTGTTTATTAAAATACATGTCGTTTTCAAAATGTAATAGAATATTCATAGAGACAGAGACTGAGAAAGAGAGATGGAGAAAAAAAGAGAATGCAAGAGTACCACATTACAGCACCACCATTACCCTAGCCTTCGGTGGACCTTCACCTCTCCTCGTCTCTACCTCCAAGCACACTCTCCCAGTTCTTATACGTGAGATGTCTGGTCCTCTTGTGTGTGGAGCGTCGGTTCCACTTTATTGTCTTGTAGGGTAACCCGAGGCCCGCTAAGGTGCCGCCCTCGGACACAACCCACCCGCCACCACTCATGGACACCCACCGCCCTCGGACACAATCCACCCACCGCCCTCGGACACTACCCACCCGCCACCTCTCCTGGACAACCTCCGCCCTCGGACACAACCAACCCGCCACCACTCATGGACACCCACCGCCCTCAGACACAATCCACCCACCGCCCTCGGACACTACCCACCCGCCACCTCACCTGGACAACCTCCGCCCTCGGACACAACCCACCCGCCACCACTCCTGGACAACCTCCGCCCTCGGACACAACCCACCCGCGACCACTCCTGGACAACCTCCGCCCTCGGACACAACCCACCCGCGACCACTCCTGGACAACCTCCGCCCTCGGACACAACCCACCCGCCACCACTCCTGGACAACCTCCGCCCTCGGACACAACCCACCCGCCACCACTCCTGGACACCCACCGCCCTCGGACACAACCCACCCACCGCCCTCGGACACTACCCACCCGCCACCACTCCTGGACAACCTCCGCCCTCGGACACAACCCACCCGCCACCACTCCTGGGCAGCCACGAGTTATGACGGCTCAGTTGCAGCCACACTTGGTTGTGGTGTATCTTACTGATCTGCCACACGCTCAGATAATTATGTTGAGGCTCTTGTTAATGCTTGAGGAGTTAATAATATATTTTCAGTGCTTAAATAAATAAATAGCTTAATTGTTTTAAATGTAGGGGCAGATTTGGAGAGTGGCAGAGAGAATACTTATATATTGAAATAAGCTAAATGAAAAAAAATATGGACTAACGACAGACAGACCGACATACAGGGAATAACAAGATGAAGACATAGATACATGAGATTGAGAAATATGTGGAGAAGGAGTGGTAGAAACATACACATACAGAGTTTCGCACAGACAGACAGGTACCTACAGAGGTAGGGGAAACAGGCATACCAAGAGAGAGGGAGAAGACTGCATACAATGAAGCAGGTAGACAGACAGGCATACAAAAAGACAGGCAGACAGAGAAGCATACAGAGAGGCAGGCAAATACGAACAAGCATACAGAGAGGCAGGAATAGACAGGTATACAGAGAGACAGGTAGAGAAAGACAGATATACAGAGAGGCAGAGCAGATAGGCATACAGACAGACAGACAGAAAGACAAGCAAAGGCAGACAGGCTTACTGAGACACAGGCAGAGACAGGCATAAAGAGAGACAGGCATAAAGAGAGACAGGCATATGGAGGGACAGGCAGAGATAGGCACGCAGAGAGACAGGAAGGGATAGGGATAATGAATGCCTTTGAGTAGTGCCAGGAACTGGCTTACAAGTAAAGCAATAAAGTAAATAATAATAGGTTCGTTGCTTAATATATAAACCAACGAACATAAAATCTATTCCAATTGAACACTTGGGGCGTTAACAGTCTCATGTGTGCATGTGTGTGTGTGTGTGTGTGTGTGTGTGTGTGTGTGTGTGTGTGTGTGTGTGTGTGTGTGTGTGTGTGTGTGTGTGTGTGTGTGTGTGTGTGTGTGTGTGTGTGTGTGTGTGTGTGTGTGTGTGCTCACCTATTTGTGCTTGCGGGGAGTTGAGCTCTGGCTCTTTGGTCCCACCTCTCAACCGTCAATCAACAGGTGTGCAGGTTCCTGAGCCTATTGGGCTCTATCATATCTACACTTGAAACTGTGTATGGAGTCAGCCTCCACTACATCACTTCCTAATGCATTCCATTTGTCAACCACTCTGACACTAAAAAGTTCTTTCTAATATCTCTGTGGCTCATTTGGGCACTCAGTTTCCACGTGTGTCCCCTAGTGCGTGTGCCCCTTGTGTTAAATTGCCTGTCTTTGTCTACCCTATCAATTCCCTTGAGAGTCTTGAATGTGATGATCATATGTGTGCGTGTGTGTGTGTGTGTATGTATGTGTGTGTGTGTGTGTGTGTGTGTGTGTGTGTGTGTGTGTGTGTGTGTGTGTGTGTGTGTGTGTGTGTGTGTGTGTGTGTGTGTGTGTGTGTGTGTGTGTGTGTGTGTATGTGTGTGTGTGTGTGTGTGTGTGTGTGTGTGTGTGTGTGTGTGTGTGTGTGTGTGTGTGTGTGTGTGTGTGTGTGTGTGTGTGTGTGTGTGTGTGTGTGTGTGTGTGTGTGTGTGTGTGTGTGTGTGTGTGTGTATGTGTGTGTGTGTATGTGTGTGTGTGTGTGTGTGTGTGTGTGTGTGTGTGTGTGTGTGTGTGTGTGTGTGTGTGTGTGTGTGTGTGTGTGTGTGTGTGTGTGTGTGTGTGTGAATGTGTGTGTGTACTCACCTATATGTACTCACCTATATGTGCTTGCAGGATCGAGCATTGACTCTTGGATCCCGCCTTTCGAGCATCGGTTGTTTACAGCAATGACTCCTGTCCCATTTCCCTATCATACCTGGTTTTAAAATTATGAATAGTATTTGCTTCCACAACTTGTTCCTGAAGTGCATTCCATTTCCCCACTACTCTCACGCTAAAAGAAAACTTCCTAACATCTCTGTGACTCATCTGAGTTTCAAGCTTCCATCCATGTCCTCTCGTTCTGTTACTATTCCGTGTGAACATTTCGTCTATGTCCACTCTGTCAATTCCTCTGAGTATCTTATACGTTCCTATCATGTCCCCCCTCTCCCTTCTTCTTTCTAGTGTCGTAAGGCACAGTTCCCTCAGGCGCTCTTCATACCCCATCCCTCGTAGCTCTGGGACGAGTCTCGTTGCAAACCTCTGAACCTTTTCCAGTTTCATTATATGCTTCTTCAGATGGGGACTCCATGATGAGGCGGCATACTCTAAGACTGGCCTTACGTAGGCAGTGTAAAGCGCCCTAAATGCCTCCTTACTTAGGTTTCTGAATGAAACCTTACTTAGGTTTCTGTGTGTGTGTGTGTGTGTGTGTGTGTGTGTGTGTGTGTGTGTGTGTGTGTGTGTGTGTGTGTGTGTGTGTGTGTGTGTGTGTGTGTGTGTGTGTGTGTGTGTGTGTGTGTGTGTGTGTGTGTGTGTGTGTGTGTGTGTGTGTGTGTGTGTGTGTGTGCTCACCTATTTGTGCTTGCGGGGAGTTGAGCTCTGGCTCTTTGGTCCCACCTCTCAACCGTCAATCAACAGGTGTGCAGGTTCCTGAGCCTATTGGGCTCTATCATATCTACACTTGAAACTGTGTATGGAGTCAGCCTCCACTACATCACTTCCTAATGCATTCCATTTGTCAACCACTCTGACACTAAAAAGTTCTTTCTAATATCTCTGTGGCTCATTTGGGCACTCAGTTTCCACGTGTGTCCCCTAGTGCGTGTGCCCCTTGTGTTAAATTGCCTGTCTTTGTCTACCCTATCAATTCCCTTGAGAGTCTTGAATGTGATGATCATATGTGTGCGTGTGTGTGTGTGTGTATGTATGTGTGTGTGTGTGTGTGTGTGTGTGTGTGTGTGTGTGTGTGTGTGTGTGTGTGTGTGTGTGTGTGTGTGTGTGTGTGTGTGTGTGTGTGTGTGTGTGTGTGTGTGTGTGTGTGTGTGTGTGTGTGTGTGTGTGTGTGTGTGTGTGTATGTGTGTGTGTGTGTGTGTGTGTGTGTGTGTGTGTGTGTATGTGTGTGTGTGTGTGTGTGTGTGTGTGTGTGTGTGTGTGTGTGTGTGTGTGTGTGTGTGTGTGTGTGTGTGTGTGTGTGTGTGTGTGTGTGTGTGTGTGTGTATGTGTGTGTGTGTATGTGTGTGTGTGTGTGTGTGTGTGTGTGTGTGTGTGTGTGTGTGTGTGTGTGTGTGTGTGTGTGTGTGTGTGTGTGTGTGTGTGAGTGTGTACTCACCTATATGTACTCACCTATATGTGCTTGCAGGATCGAGCATTGACTCTTGGATCCCGCCTTTCGAGCATCGGTTGTTTACAGCAATGACTCCTGTCCCATTTCCCTATCATACCTGGTTTTAAAATTATGAATAGTATTTGCTTCCACAACTTGTTCCTGAAGTGCATTCCATTTCCCCACTACTCTCACGCTAAAAGAAAACTTCCTAACATCTCTGTGACTCATCTGAGTTTCAAGCTTCCATCCATGTCCTCTCGTTCTGTTACTATTCCGTGTGAACATTTCGTCTATGTCCACTCTGTCAATTCCTCTGAGTATCTTATACGTTCCTATCATGTCCCCCCTCTCCCTTCTTCTTTCTAGTGTCGTAAGGCACAGTTCCCTCAGGCGCTCTTCATACCCCATCCCTCGTAGCTCTGGGACGAGTCTCGTTGCAAACCTCTGAACCTTTTCCAGTTTCATTATATGCTTCTTCAGATGGGGACTCCATTTTGAGGCGGCATACTCTAAGACTGGCCTTACGTAGGCAGTGTAAAGCGCCCTAAATGCCTCCTTACTTAGGTTTCTGAATGAAACCTTACTTAGGTTTCTGTGTGTGTGTGTGTGTGTGTGTGTGTGTGTGTGTGTGTGTGTGTGTGTGTGTGTGTGTGTGTGTGTGTGTGTGTGTGTGTGTGTGTGTGTGTGTGTGTGTGTGTGTGTGTGTGTGTGTGTGTGTGTGTGTGAATGTGTGTGTGTACTCACCTATATGTACTCACCTATATGTGCTTGCAGGATCGAGCATTGACTCTTGGATCCCGCCTTTCGAGCATCGGTTGTTTACAGCAATGACTCCTGTCCCATTTCCCTATCATACCTGGTTTTAAAATTATGAATAGTATTTGCTTCCACAACTTGTTCCTGAAGTGCATTCCATTTCCCCACTACTCTCACGCTAAAAGAAAACTTCCTAACATCTCTGTGACTCATCTGAGTTTCAAGCTTCCATCCATGTCCTCTCGTTCTGTTACTATTCCGTGTGAACATTTCGTCTATGTCCACTCTGTCAATTCCTCTGAGTATCTTATACGTTCCTATCATGTCCCCCCTCTCCCTTCTTCTTTCTAGTGTCGTAAGGCACAGTTCCCTCAGGCGCTCTTCATACCCCATCCCTCGTAGCTCTGGGACGAGTCTCGTTGCAAACCTCTGAACCTTTTCCAGTTTCATTATATGCTTCTTCAGATGGGGACTCCATGATGAGGCGGCATACTCTAAGACTGGCCTTACGTAGGCAGTGTAAAGCGCCCTAAATGCCTCCTTACTTAGGTTTCTGAATGAAACCTTACTTAGGTTTCTGTGTGTGTGTGTGTGTGTGTGTGTGTGTGTGTGTGTGTGTGTGTGTGTGTGTGTGTGTGTGTGTGTGTGTGTGTGTGTGTGTGTGTGTGTGTGTGTGTGTGTGTGTGTGTGTGTGTGTGTGTGTGTGTGTGTGTGTGTGTGTGTGTGTGTGTGTGTGTGTGTGTGTGTGTGCTCACCTATTTGTGCTTGCGGGGAGTTGAGCTCTGGCTCTTTGGTCCCACCTCTCAACCGTCAATCAACAGGTGTGCAGGTTCCTGAGCCTATTGGGCTCTATCATATCTACACTTGAAACTGTGTATGGAGTCAGCCTCCACTACATCACTTCCTAATGCATTCCATTTGTCAACCACTCTGACACTAAAAAGTTCTTTCTAATATCTCTGTGGCTCATTTGGGCACTCAGTTTCCACGTGTGTCCCCTAGTGCGTGTGCCCCTTGTGTTAAATTGCCTGTCTTTGTCTACCCTATCAATTCCCTTGAGAGTCTTGAATGTGATGATCATATGTGTGCGTGTGTGTGTGTGTGTATGTATGTGTGTGTGTGTGTGTGTGTGTGTGTGTGTGTGTGTGTGTGTGTGTGTGTGTGTGTGTGTGTGTGTGTGTGTGTGTGTGTGTGTGTGTGTGTGTGTGTGTGTGTGTGTGTGTGTGTGTGTGTGTGTGTATGTGTGTGTGTGTGTGTGTGTGTGTGTGTGTGTGTGTGTGTATGTGTGTGTGTGTGTGTGTGTGTGTGTGTGTGTGTGTGTGTGTGTGTGTGTGTGTGTGTGTGTGTGTGTGTGTGTGTGTGTGTGTGTGTGTGTGTGTGTGTATGTGTGTGTGTGTATGTGTGTGTGTGTGTGTGTGTGTGTGTGTGTGTGTGTGTGTGTGTGTGTGTGTGTGTGTGTGTGTGTGTGTGTGTGTGTGTGTGAGTGTGTACTCACCTATATGTACTCACCTATATGTGCTTGCAGGATCGAGCATTGACTCTTGGATCCCGCCTTTCGAGCATCGGTTGTTTACAGCAATGACTCCTGTCCCATTTCCCTATCATACCTGGTTTTAAAATTATGAATAGTATTTGCTTCCACAACTTGTTCCTGAAGTGCATTCCATTTCCCCACTACTCTCACGCTAAAAGAAAACTTCCTAACATCTCTGTGACTCATCTGAGTTTCAAGCTTCCATCCATGTCCTCTCGTTCTGTTACTATTCCGTGTGAACATTTCGTCTATGTCCACTCTGTCAATTCCTCTGAGTATCTTATACGTTCCTATCATGTCCCCCCTCTCCCTTCTTCTTTCTAGTGTCGTAAGGCACAGTTCCCTCAGGCGCTCTTCATACCCCATCCCTCGTAGCTCTGGGACGAGTCTCGTTGCAAACCTCTGAACCTTTTCCAGTTTCATTATATGCTTCTTCAGATGGGGACTCCATGATGAGGCGGCATACTCTAAGACTGGCCTTACGTAGGCAGTGTAAAGCGCCCTAAATGCCTCCTTACTTAGGTTTCTGAATGAAACCTTACTTAGGTTTCTGTGTGTGTGTGTGTGTGTGTGTGTGTGTGTGTGTGTGTGTGTGTGTGTGTGTGTGTGTGTGTGTGTGTGTGTGTGTGTGTGTGTGTGTGTGTGTGTGTGTGTGTGTGTGTGTGTGTGTGTGTGTGTGTGTGTGTGTGTGTGTGTGTGTGTGTGAATGTGTGTGTGTACTCACCTATATGTACTCACCTATATGTGCTTGCAGGATCGAGCATTGACTCTTGGATCCCGCCTTTCGAGCATCGGTTGTTTACAGCAATGACTCCTGTCCCATTTCCCTATCATACCTGGTTTTAAAATTATGAATAGTATTTGCTTCCACAACTTGTTCCTGAAGTGCATTCCATTTCCCCACTACTCTCACGCTAAAAGAAAACTTCCTAACATCTCTGTGACTCATCTGAGTTTCAAGCTTCCATCCATGTCCTCTCGTTCTGTTACTATTCCGTGTGAACATTTCGTCTATGTCCACTCTGTCAATTCCTCTGAGTATCTTATACGTTCCTATCATGTCCCCCCTCTCCCTTCTTCTTTCTAGTGTCGTAAGGCACAGTTCCCTCAGGCGCTCTTCATACCCCATCCCTCGTAGCTCTGGGACGAGTCTCGTTGCAAACCTCTGAACCTTTTCCAGTTTCATTATATGCTTCTTCAGATGGGGACTCCATGATGAGGCGGCATACTCTAAGACTGGCCTTACGTAGGCAGTGTAAAGCGCCCTAAATGCCTCCTTACTTAGGTTTCTGAATGAAACCTTACTTAGGTTTCTGTGTGTGTGTGTGTGTGTGTGTGTGTGTGTGTGTGTGTGTGTGTGTGTGTGTGTGTGTGTGTGTGTGTGTGTGTGTGTGTGTGTGTGTGTGTGTGTGTGTGTGTGTGTGTGTGTGTGTGTGTGTGTGTGTGTGTGTGTGTGTGTGTGTGTGTGTGTGTGTGTGTGTGTGTGTGTGTGTGTGTGTGTGTGTGTGTGTGTGTGTGTGTGTGTGTCTGTGTGTGTGTGTGTGTGTGTGTGTGTGTGTGTGTGTGTGTGTGTGTGTGTTGGGGAGGGTGGGGCCGCAATATTGCCACAGTTTACCCTCCTCCAAGCTTGCGGCTCAACAAGGCCAAGGGAGACTTGTACATTTTGTTTCCTTTCTTACTTGATGCATACCAACAGGTTTTTTTTCGTGCAGGCGAAGGAATAATTTTGATGAAATCCGCTTGTTGAGGGTTAGAGCAATGTAGCCTCAAGGATAATTTGATGAAAGATGTCCTCAAGGTTCAGTTTCTTCAAAATCAACCAGAAAGAGTCAAGGTTCTACATCACAATGTGATGATGGCACAACTCTGTGCCACATAACATTTTCACATGGATCACAAGGATCACAAGTTATCACAAGGATCACAACAAGGTTGTGATTCTTGTGATCACAACCAGAAGTTATCATAGTACAAGCAGACAACATTTTCACTCGTGCTGGACTTCACTAGAAGTAATTTTCTTTAATGCTCATCCGGGTCAAGAACTCACTCTAAAATATTCTCACTTACCTTCCTGGAAGTTGGAACTTGACACAAGAAGCTGTCATCTATTACGTCTGGAGCTACTGGACGCTCCTTAACGCGTTAAACGTTACTTGCTTCATTAGTGTACAAAAATTGAGTACAATTTCATTATTCGGTGAAAAGTGTGATTTCTTCCTCGTAGATAATTACTATAATTTCCTGATTTACTTTCATTTCTCACGCGCATTATCGACAAATCTTACTTTCTCACGTTTGTTGTAATACATTTCACCGTTCGTGGAATGTTTAACTACGGCAGAGGTGATGGGGAGGATGAGAATGTGAAGCAGATCAGAGCAGCCAGATTGAGATTGACTGAGAAATAAATAACAAGCTTCAGCTTGAACCAATGCACTGCTTGGAAATGACAGCAGGGAATTTGTTGAATAATACATTCCATGGTAATACATTCCAATTTTTACAACTTGGTTGGAATACAACAGTGCACTGTTAAACAATATTGCGAAAATGTTGAAATAATACACTAAACGGTAAAACAATAAAATGTTGGAATAATACAATACGTGGTTAAACATTATTGGGAAATTGTTGAAATAATGCAATATATAGCTTTTCAATGTTGAAAATTTAATAATACAAGACATAGTTACACAAAGTTTAGAATTGTTGAATAAATATATTACTTGGTTATAAAATATGTTTCTTGACGTCCAAATACAACTAAACACTATATACCTAGAACCCAAAATGCCCAACTATTTGATCTGTGTCAAATAAAAAAATGAATGAGAAAAATGACAAATATAATGGGAACAACCTTATGTTGTCACTCAGGCGGATATTGATATATTTATGATGGGTGACAGGTGTATCCCTATTGCATCACTGGCAAGCTGAAAGAGGGAGAGACTAAGAGTTACTGCAATACTGGCAAGCTGAAAGAGGGAGAGACTAAGAGTTATTGCAATACTGGCAAGCTGAAAGAGGGAGAGACTAAGAGTTACTACAACACTGGCAAGCTGAAAGAGGGAGAGACTAAGAGTTACTACAACACTGGCAAGGTGAAAGAGGGAGAGACTAAGAGTTACTGCAACACTGGCAAGGTGAAAGAAGGAGAGACTAAGAGTTACTGCAACACGGGCAAAGCTGGGAGAGGGAGAGACTCTCAGTTACTGCAACACTGGCAAGCTGAGAGAGGGAGAGACTAAGAGTTACTGCAACACTGGCAAAGCTGAGAGAGGGAGAGACTGTCAGTTACTGCAACACTGGCAAGCTGAGAGAGGGAGAGACTAAGAGTTACTGCAACACTGGCAAGCTGAGAGAGGGAGAGACTGTCAGTTATTGCAACACTGGCAAGCTGAGAGAGGGAGAGACTGTCAGTTATTGCAACACTGGCAAAGCTGAGAGAGAAAACACTGCACCGTAGCTGCAGCTCATTACCTTGTTGCAAGCATTAGACAACAACACTGGGGAAAGAAAAAACAGAAATATCTGAATTTTGGGAGTAAAATAGGTCAATAAAACCCCAAGGGTTCTTTTCTCTCAAAGAGTTCTATGATTTAGGAAATTAGTTTATATTTTAGCGAAAAGAGAACATGTTCTTTCCCCTTACGATTTCCCTAATATGTGGAATTAGCACATTTTTTTGCGTATCCACACTGAGGTAATTTGTCCAACTTCGTTACTTACTCACGGGTATGACAACTTCAGAGGGGTCAAAGGTGAAGTGGTTTCATGAAACGAGAATCATTCGAACCCAAACAACTCTACTAGGATATCGAGGCTGATGCTTGTTGATCTGACGGAGAGATTAAGTAGCGTCGCTTTAAATATCATTAGACAACAGGAAATTAGGCACAGTTGATGATAAGGTCAATATTGATGTGCATTAAGGGTGAGAACAGGTTGGTTTCTGACACCACTTCTACCATCCCCTGCTGGCTTACCACTATCCTCTTCCTGCTCTCTACCGTCTCTAACCTCTGCTTGCTTGCCATCCTCATCTGCTGGCACTTGGTGACTGCGTCGTTCACAGCTCCCCTGTGAGTGAGATTAGCCAGACTGTACTTCATATGTCGCCTCAATACCCAGCGTCTCCCCACATGCTCCCCAACTGTGTCATGTGTCATCGTATGCTCCTCTCCCTACTCTTCCCAACTGTGTCATATGTCATGCTATGCTCCTCTCCTCACCCTCCCCACATGCTCCCCAACTGTGTCATGTGTCATGCTATGCTCCTCTCCCCACATGCTCCCCAACTGCGTCATGTGTCATGCTATGCTCCTCTCCCCACATGCTCCCCAACTGTGTCATGTGTCACGCTAAGCTCTAGCGTCAACCTGTCCTCTTAAAAATAACGTCGCATATGGCCGTTTGCCCGTATTGCCGAAAGTGGACGTAATTTCAAAATGAAAAAAATTAAAACAAATTTGCGATTTTTTTTAACAACAGTAAGTTAAGGGTCCTCTGGTAGGTTAGGTGGACAGGAAATTTTCATAAAGTTTCAAATTTTTATGAAAAATTATAATTGAAAGTTTCCTCTCCTAACCTTTCCGAGTAGGCCGGACGACTCAAACAGAGAACGGGACAGTACGTCACTTTTGTAAGTCGATTTCATTTCAAATTATGTCCACTTTTGGCCATAGCGCGCATACGAGCGAAAAGCGACGTTATTTTTATGAGGACGGGTTGAGCTCTTCCCACATGCTCCCCAACTGTGGCATGTGTCATGGTATGCTCCTCTCCCCACATGCTCCTCAACTGTGTCATGGTATGCTCCTTTCCCCCACCCTCTCCACATGCTCCCCAACTGTGTCATGGTATGCTCCTCTCCCCACATGCTCCCCAACTGTGTCATATGTCATTCTATGCTCCTCTCCCCACATGCTCCCCAACTGTGGCATGTGTAATGCTCTGTTCCTCTCCCCACCCGTCTCTCTTCCTGTGTGTTACAATATATTATGTCTGTTATTGAAGGCCACATTATGTGGGGCTCTGACAACCATTACGGGAAGAGGAAGAACCCTTGTGTTATGTATCTGGATTACTGCCTTAAACGTCCCGCTGAACGTGTGAGTGAGGTGGCAGGCGCGGCTCAGTGTTGATTGGTGCCCGGGGCCTCAGTGTGGCGAGTGAGGTGTCTGCCTCACTCACTCATCGACTGGGTGAGTGAGGCAGTGATGTTTGCCTCACTCACCCATCGAGCTGGTGAGTGACGCAGTGATATCTGCCTCACTCACCCATCGAGCGGGTGAGTGAGGCAGTGATATCTTCCTCACCCATCAAGCGGGTGAGTGAAACAGTGATGTATGCCTGACTCACCCATCGAGCGGGTGAGGCAGTGATATCTGCCTCTCTCACCCATCGAGCAGGTGAGTGAGGCAGAATTCGGGAACCCTTAGACTTTAGCAGCTGTGTTTTAAGGTACATGTAGAGTTCACAATGTTTGGTTTATACAACCTGTCCCATAACAAAGAACGTCGCTTTTAGTTCATATGCGTTACTAACGCTAAAAATTGTCTCAATAGAAAATGGAACCGGCTCGCGAAAGTGACGTACTGTCCCGTTTTCTATTTTGGGTCCTCTGGCTGTCTGTTAGATTAGGTTAGGTTAGGTTAGGTTAGGTTAGGAGACGACACTTTAAATTAACCGTTTTCTTAACTTTTGTAACCTTAGGAGGACGGGCTGGTGTATAAACAGAATGTCAAGGCAAAAAATGCTCAAACAGCGTTTACCAATTACCCTTGTCCCTGGTGATGGTCCACCGGCCTAAACTGCGCCTTCCAATTTAGTCAACATATCAAAGAGTGAGCAACGGCTCCCTAGAGAAAAGTTCCATGTATGTGAATCAGACATATCAACTCCTGACGTAACTCATAAATATCTGTACACATTGCTATTAATGATTGGTGGCGCAGCTCGTCGCTGAATCTGAGATCCTGCGGTGATAAACACTTCTCTGTTCTATTTTTCGTGTGCGACTGTCAACTGGACCTTCCCATAATGTCTTGTAAATCCTCTTTCCTTCCTTTTTTTTAAAAAGTGACAGCCATTATGAAAGGAAATAAGAGTTCAGAAAATGAGACATGATTAAAGCAGAGACACAAACCAAGACAAATGAATTGCCCGCTGGCATTACCAGACAATTAGCTCTCCCCTCCTGGGCTGTTTAAAAAGATCTTAGTTCCCCCACACGCGTATGTAAATTGTTAATGTCATTAAATACGAGGCGGTTTGACTTAAAGGAAAACATAAATGAACGAGACAAAGTGTTTCGTTTTACTTTATTCTGGACATGAGGTTGCTTTAAAGACGAAGTTTTGAAGTAACTTAATCATTCTGGAACTTGTTGGAGAAGTTGTGATCAGTGTAGCACCCGGGATTGGTCCAGAGGATGACACGAGGGAGGGTCCCTGCTTCATGCCTCACTCATAACTGGAACAATGACGTTGTTCTCCAGTGTTGGTGAAGGGTGACACTCCCTGTTCGGCGAGTGTCTCCTGGAGGGCGACTGTTTCCTGGAGGGCGACTGTTTCCTGGTGGGCGTCTGTTTCCTGGAGGGCGACTGTTTCCTGGTGGGCGTCTGTTTCCTGGAGGGCGACTGTTTCCTGGAGGGCGACTGTTTCCTGGTGGGCGTCTGTTTCCTGGAGGGCGACTGTTTCCTGGAGGGCGACTGTTTCCTGGAGGGCGACTGTTTCCTGGTGGGCGTCTGTTTCCTGGAGGGCGTCTGTTTCCTGGTGGGCGTCTGTTTCCTGGAGGGCGTCTGTTTCCTGGAGGGCGACTGTTTCCTGGAGGGCGACTGTTTCCTCGTGGGCGTCTGTTTCCTGGAGGGCGACTGTTTCCTGGTGGGCGACTGTTTCCTGGTGGGCGACTGTTTCCTGGTGGGCGACTGTTTCCTGGAGGGCGACTGTTTCCTGGTGGGCGACTGTTTCCTGGCAACCCGTTCTCGCACTTGCTAATAGTCAATATTGGCTTATTTAATAAGTGCATATGTGACATACTAATTGGTTGTGAATATTTTAGTTTATCTTGAAAAGCTTCATAGAAAACACCGACCTCACCTAACCTTCTTAGTTATCCTAGTAGAGTTGTTTGGGTTCGAATGATTCTCGTTTCATGAAACCACTTCACCTTTGACCCCTCTGAAGTTGTCATACCCGTGAGTAAGTAACGAAGTTGGACAAATTACCTCAGTGTGGATACGCAAAAAAATGTGCTAATTCCACATATTAGGGAAATCGTAAGGGGAAAGAACATGTTCTCTTTTCGCTAAAATATAAACTAATTTCCTAAATCATAGAACTCTTTGAGAGAAAAGAACCCTTGGGGTTTTATTGACCTATTTTACTCCCAAAATTCAGATATTTCTGTTTTTTCTTTCCCCAGTGTTGTTGTCTAATGCTTGCAACAAGGTAATGAGCTGCAGCTACGGTGCAGTGTTTTCTCTCTCAGCTTTGCCAGTGTTGCAATAACTAACAGTCTCTCCCTCTCTCAGCTTGCCAGTGTTGCAGTAACTGACAGTCTCTCCCTCTCTCAGCTTTGCCAGTGTTGCAGTAACTCTTAGTCTCTCCCTCTCTCAGCTTGCCAGTGTTGCAGTAAATGACAGTTTCTCCCTCTCTCAGCTTGCCAGTGTTGCAGTAAATGACAGTTTCTCCCTCTCTCAGCTTGCCAGTGTTGCAGTAACTGATAGTCTCTCCCTCTCTCAGCTTTGCCAGTGTTGCAGTAACTCTTAGTCTCTCCCTCTCTCAGCTTGCCAGTGTTGCAGTAAATGACAGTTTCTCCCTCTCTCAGCTTGCCAGTGTTGCAGTAACTGATAGTCTCTCCCTCTCTCAGCTTGCCAGTGTTGCAGTAAATGACAGTTTCTCCCTCTCTCAGCTTGCCAGTGTTGCAGTAACTGATAGTCTCTCCCTCTCTCAGTTTTGCCAGTGTTGCAGTACCTCTTAGTCTCTCCCACTCTCAGCTTGCCAGTGTTGCAGTAAATGACAGTTTCTCCCTCTCTCAGCTTGCCAGTGTTGCAGTAAATGACAGTTTCTCCCTCTCTCAGCTTGCCAGTGTTGCAGTAACTGATAGTCTCTCCCTCTCTCAGCTTTGCCAGTGTTGCAGTAACTCTTAGTCTCTCCCTCTCTCAGCTTGCCAGTGTTGCAGTAAATGACAGTCTCTCCCTCTCTCAGCTTGCCAGTGTTGCAGTAAATGACAGTTTCTCCCTCTCTCAGCTTGCCAGTGTTGCAGTAACTGATAGTCTCTCCCTCTCTCAGCTTTGCCAGTGTTGCAGTAACTCTTAGTCTCTCCCTCTCTCAGCTTGCCAGTGTTGCAGTAAATGACAGTTTCTCCCTCTCTCAGCTTGCCAGTGTTGCAGTAACTGACAGTCTCTCCCTCTCTCAGCTTTGCCAGTGTTGCAGTAACTCTTAGTCTCTCCCTCTCTCAGCTTGCCAGTGTTGCAGTAACTGAGAGTCTCTCCCTCTCCCAGCTTTGCCCGTGTTGCAGTAACTCTTAGTCTCTCCTTCTTTCACCTTGCCAGTGTTGCAGTAACTCTTTGTCTCTCCCTCTTTCACCTTGCCAGTGTTGTAGTAACTCTTAGTCTCTCCCTCTTTCAGCTTGCCAGTGTTGTAGTAACTCTTAGTCTCTCCCTCTTTCAGCTTGCCAGTATTGCAATAACTCTTAGTCTCTCCCTCTTTCAGCTTGCCAGTATTGCAGTAACTCTTAGTCTCTCCCTCTTTCAGCTTGCCAGTGATGCAATAGGGATACACCTGTCACCCATCATAAATATATCAATATCCGCCTGAGTGACAACATAAGGTTGTTCCCATTATATTTGTCATTTTTCTCATTCACATTTTTTTATTTGACACAGATCAAATAGTTGGGCATTTTGGGTTCTAGGTATATAGTGTTTAGTTGTATTTGGACGTCAAGAAACATATTTTATAACCAAGTAATATATTTATCCAACAATTCTAAACTTTGTGTAACTATGTCTTGTATTATTAAATTTTCAACATTGAAAAGCTATATATTGCATTATTTCAACAATTTCCCAATAATGTTTAACCACGTATTGTATTATTCCAACATTTTATTGTTTTACCGTTTAGTGTATTATTTCAACATTTTCGCAATATTGTTTAACAGTGCACTGTTGTATTCCAACCAAGTTGTAAAAATTGGAATGTATTACCATGGAATGTATTATTCAACAAATTCCCTGCTGTCATTTCCAAGCAGTGCATTGGTTCAAGCTGAAGCTTGTTATTTATTTCTCAGTCAATCTCAATCTGGCTGCTCTGATCTGCTTCACATTCTCATCCTCCCCATCACCTCTGCCGTAGTTAAACATTCCACGAACGGTGAAATGTATTACAACAAACGTGAGAAAGTAAGATTTGTCGATAATGCGCGTGAGAAATGAAAGTAAATCAGGAAATTATAGTAATTATCTACGAGGAAGAAATCACACTTTTCACCGAATAATGAAATTGTACTCAATTTTTGTACACTAATGAAGCAAGTAACGTTTAACGCGTTAAGGAGCGTCCAGTAGCTCCAGACGTAATAGATGACAGCTTCTTGTGTCAAGTTCCAACTTCCAGGAAGGTAAGTGAGAATATTTTAGAGTGAGTTCTTGACCCGGATGAGCATTAAAGAAAATTACTTCTAGTGAAGTCCAGCACGAGTGAAAATGTTGTCTGCTTGTACTATGATAACTTCTGGTTGTGATCACAAGAATCACAACCTTGTTGTGATCCTTGTGATAACTTGTGATCCTTGTGATCCATGTGAAAATGTTATGTGGCACAGAGTTGTGCCATCATCACATTGTGATGTAGAACCTTGACTCTTTCTGGTTGATTTTGAAGAAACTGAACCTTGAGGACATCTTTCATCAAATTATCCTTGAGGCTACATTGCTCTAACCCTCAACAAGCGGATTTCATCAAAATTATTCCTTCGCCTGCACGAAAAAAAACCTGTTGGTATGCATCAAGTAAGAAAGGAAACAAAATGTACAAGTTTCCCTTGGCCTTGTTGAGCCGCAAGCTTGGAGGAGGGTAGACTGTGGCAATATTGCGGCCCCACCCTCCCCAACACACACACACACACACACACACACACACACACACACACACACACACACACACACACACACACACACACACACACACACACACACACACACACACACACACACACACACACACACACACACACACACACACACACACACACACACACACACACACACACACACACACACACACACACACACACACACACACACACACACACACACACACACACACACACACACACACACACACACACACACACACACACACACACACACACACACACACACACACACACACACACACACACACACACACACACACACACACACACACACACACACACACACACACACACACACACACACACACACACACACACACACACACACACACACACACACACACACACACACACACACACACACACACACACACACACACACACACACACACACACACACACACACACACACACACACACACACACACACACACACACACACACACACACACACACACACACACACACACACACACACACACACACACACACACACACACACACACACACACACACACACACACACACACACACACACACACACACACACACACACACACACACACACACACACACACACACACACACACACACACACACACACACACACACACACACACACACACACACACACACACACACACACACACACACACACACACACACACACACACACACACACACACACACACACACACACACACACACACACACACACACACACACACACACACACACACACACACACACACACACACACACACACACACACACACACACACACACACACACACACACACACACACACACACACACACACACACACACACACACACACACACACACACACACACACACACACACACACACACACACACACACACACACACACACACACACACACACACACACACACACACACACACACACACACACACACACACACACACACACACACACACACACACACACACACACACACACACACACACACACACACACACACACACACACACACACACACACACACACACACACACACACACACACACACACACACACACACACACACACACACACACACACACACACACACACACACACACACACACACACACACACACACACACACACACACACACACACACACACACACACACACACACACACACACACACACACACACACACACACACACACACACACACACACACACACACACACACACACACACACACACACACACACACACACACACACACACACACACACACACACACACACACACACACACACACCACACACACACACACACACACACACACACACACACACACACACACACACACACACACACACACACACACACACACACACACACACACACACACACACACACACACACACACACACACACACACACACACACACACACACACACACACACACACACACACACACACACACACACACACACACACACACACACACACACACACACACACACACACACACACACACACACACACACACACACACACACACACACACACACACACACACACACACACACACACACACACACACACACACACACACACACACACACACACACACACACACACTTGTCTTGTGACCATCGTGTTGGGTGGACGTGGGTTGGGAGCTCCTGTCTCACTAGTGGAGTGGGAGGGGTAATCAGGCAGCTTCGAAGTGAAAAAGTGTGTACAAGTGAATGAAAAAACCTTGAGTTTTGGCCAGAGCCATAAAGTAGTGAAGAAAAACAGTTTAAATAGCGTAATTCAAAATAGTTGTAGTATTGTGGCAGTGTGTAGTGTGGAGCAGACCTCACCGACCTCTGACCGCGTGACCTCACCCCGGCAGCAACCCTCCTACCACCACGGGGACGACGCTTGGAGATTCACTCACCTATTGTGTTAGCAGGACGGTAAGATACTTGGAACCCCTGTGGGTAAGGTTGCATTATAGCAATGACTAGGTCAGGAAGGGCGTCTAGGTCCAGCAGTATTATGATTGAGGAAGAAGATAGGTTTGTGGAGAAGATGATTGGGAAATTTGTAGAGAAGAGGGATGTTTGGATAGGTGATCTAATCCAGGGGATTAAAAGTGAAGTCTTTAATAAGATACAGGGCGAGGTTCAAAGACTCAAACAAGAGTTTATGGATTATATTCAAGAGGAAATCAGGAAGAGCAGGGTAGAATGGCAAGGAGAAATATCTAGGCTTACTAATGAATTTGGCAGGAATAAGGGAAGCTTGGCAGGGGAAGGGGAAGTAGTAGTAGTAGGTGGAGTAGCGGGTGTAGGAGGGGTGGGGGTCAGCCAGGGAGAGGGCCACCAGCATGACCCTGAACTGAGAAAGAGGACAATCATAATCCATGGATTACTTGAAGCCAGGGCACCATCGAGGCAGGAAAGGATGGAGATTGAGGATTTGGAACTACAGGGGATCTTGAGAGACATGAGAGCCCAGATGGCAGGGAATGAGGTGCAAGTCCACCGACGCATTGGACCATACAACTGTAACAGGAAACGACCTGTCCTGGTACAGTTCACTAACGAAGAGGCAGTGGATTACATACTGCATCACAAACACCTACTCAGAGGTAGCGAAAATTACTACAACGTATTTATTGACAAATTCATGACGAAGGAGGAACAGATTGCCCACAGAGCAAGCAAACAACAATACGACTCTTCCCATTTGAGCGCAGCTACACACCCCAGTGCTAATCCACCCCATGCTAACCAGCTCACACGTGCTTCTCAGGTCACCCCTTTCCCAAATCAGCCGCCCCTGCTTATCTCCCCAGCACATCCCTTGACCCCTCTGACCCCACTGGAGTCAAATTCATCCCACATTCCAAGGACCCCCTCATCACCTCAACCCCCAAAACCCGTCCAGCCCTCGTCCCCTCAACCCCCAAAACCCACCCAGCTCTCATCTCCTCAACCCCCAAATCCCATCCAGACCTCATCCCCTCAACCCCAAGAACCCACCCAGACCTCATCCCCTCAACACCCAAAGCCTACCCTGCCCTCACCCCTCCTCATCCCCTCTCCTTCCATGTGACCCCCCACCCTTGCGAGGGAGGTGGGAGGTCCCCCCCACCCCCTCTATCCATCCCCCTCCCAACCTCTCAACCTCTATCTGTCTCCCAACCTTACGCCATCTCCCAACCCCTCTATGCCCTCCCTAATCTTCAGACCCAGTATGCCCTTCCTACTCCAGACCTACCTACCCAGGCCCTACCCCAGACCCTCCTACCTACCTTCCTAGAAGCCCAGCCCCCAGTAGCCCCCCAAGCACCCCTCCTGAACTCTTTCACCCCCCATACACCCCCCGGACCCCCCCAGACACCCCCTGGATCCCCCCGGACATCCCCCGGACCCTCCCCGCCCCCAGTCATCCCCCAGACACCCCCCAGATCCCCCAGATCCCCTCTGCCCCCAGTCACCCCCCAGACATCCCCCAGATCCCCCCAGACCCCCAGAGAAAGGGAGAACTCTGGTACAAGAGTTTCCATGAAGAATCTCAAGGTTTGGTACACCAATGCTGATGGGGTATCTAATAAAGCAGAAGAGATAAAAGAAAGAGTGAGTGAAGCAGATCCTGACATAGTTGCAATTGTGGAAACTAAAATTAATGACATGATCTCAGATGCTATCTTTCCTGAAGGGTACCAGGTGATACGAAAAGAGAGGACACAGAGACAGGGAGGGGGAGTAGCACTCCTAATAAAGCGGAAATGGAAGTTTGAAGACCTGGGAAATCGAGTTACCAATGAGTGCACAAGCTTCATACATGGAACTCTGACAGTAGATGGGAGGAAGATTGTGATCATGGTAATCTACAATCCCCCACCAAACAGTAGAAGACCCAGGCAGGAGTATGATGACAACAACAAAGCATGTATTGATGAACTGCAGAAGGCAGCAACACTAGCCCACAGAATGAGAGCGAAGCTGCTGATCATGGGGGACCTAAATCATGGAGAGATAAATTGGGAATCAAGGAATCCCCATGGAGGGGATGAAACGTGGGGAGCAAAATTAGTAGATGTTATAGACAGGAATTTCCTGACACAACATGTGAAGGAAGACACAAGGGAAAGAGGAGGAGATGCACCGAGCCTATTAGACCTGATTTTCACCCAGAACGTAGAAGATATCGAGAATTTAGAGCATGAAATACCTCTAGGGGCCAGTGACCATTGTGTCCTAGTCTTTGACTACATGATGGAATTCAAAATTATGACCATGGGACAAGAGATCTGGGAAAGGAGAGCTGACTACAGGAAAGGGGACTATATGAGGATAAGGGACTATCTGGGTGAAGTGCAGTGGGAGGAAGAAATTAGAGGAAAAACAGTCCAAGATATGATGGACCTAGTCATACAGAAATGCCAGGAGGCCGAAGAGAGATTTATACCAACGGTAAAGGGAAAAAATAAGAAGGAATATAATAACCCATGGTTTAATAGACAGTGTCAGGAAGCAAAAATGGCCAGCAGGCGGGAGTGGAGGAAGTACAGAAGACAAAGAACAGAGGACAACAGAAGCAGATACAACAGAGCTAGGAACGATTACATTAACATAAGACGAACATCGGAAAGGGACTATGAGAACGATATTGCAATCAAAGCGAAAAAACAACCTAAGTTACTACACAGTCATATAAGAAGAAAAATGTCGGTGAACGACCAAGTGACAAGACTAAGGAAGACAGAGGGGGCATATACTGAAAGTGACAAGGAAATCTGCGAGGCACTGAATGCCAGTTTCCATGGAGTGTTCACTACCGAGCCTGAGCAGCTCCCATTGTTGGAAGGGGTTACCCTAGATGAAAGACTATCAGATATAGAGGTGACAGCAGAGGAGGTAATGAAACAGTTGACAACTCTAGATGCAACTAAAGCAGTTGGACCAGACAAAGTATCACCGTGGATACTAAAAGAAGCAGCACAGGCCCTCAGCGTGCCTCTGGCAATGATCTTTAATGAGTCACTTATGTCAGGAGAATTGCCCAGTTGCTGGAAGAAGGCAAATGTCGTGCCGATCTTCAAGAAAGGAGATAGGGAGGAGGCACTTAACTACAGACCTGTATCACTGACAAGCATCCCCTGTAAAATACTGGAAAGAATAATTAGGCTACGACTGGTTGCACACCTGGAGAACATTAGGTTTGTGAACAAACATCAACATGGGTTCTGGACAGGGAAATCGTGCCTAACAAACCTTCTGGAATTCTATGATAAAATAACGAGGATAAGACAGGACAGAGATGGTTGGGCAGACTGCATATTTCTGGACTGCCAAAAAGCCTTTGATACAGTACCGCACATGAGACTGCTGTTCAAGCTCGAGAGGCAGGCGGGGGTGGGGGGAAAGGTCCTAGAATGGATAAGGAACTACCTAACAGGAAGGAGCCAAAGAGTTACGGTAAGGGGCGAGAAGTCGGACTGGCGAACAGTAACAAGTGGAGTACCACAAGGATCGGTGCTGGGACCAATTCTATTTCTTGTGTATGTTAACGACATGTTTACAGGCGTAGAGTCCTACATGTCGATGTTTGCGGATGATGCAAAGTTGATGAGAAGAGTTGTGACAGATGAGGATTGCAGGATCCTCCAAGAGGACCTGAACAGATTGCAGAGATGGTCAGAGAAATGGCTACTAGAATTCAACACGAGCAAATGTAAAGTTATGGAAATGGGACTAGGAGATAGGAGACCAAAGGGACAGTACACAATGAAGGGGAACAGCCTACCTGTAACGACGCGTGAAAGAGACCTGGGGGTGGACGTAACACCTAATCTATCTCCTGAGGCACATATTAATAGGATAACGACAGCAGCGTACTCTACACTGGCAAAAGTTAGAACATCATTCAGAAACCTAAGTAAGGAGGCATTTAGGGCGCTTTACACTGCCTACGTAAGGCCAGTCTTAGAGTATGCCGCCTCATCATGGAGTCCCCATCTGAAGAAGCATATAATGAAACTGGAAAAGGTTCAGAGGTTTGCAACGAGACTCGTCCCAGAGCTACGAGGGATGGGGTATGAAGAGCGCCTGAGGGAACTGTGCCTTACGACACTAGAAAGAAGAAGGGAGAGGGGGGACATGATAGGAACGTATAAGATACTCAGAGGAATTGACAGAGTGGACATAGACGAAATGTTCACACGGAATAGTAACAGAACGAGAGGACATGGATGGAAGCTTGAAACTCAGATGAGTCACAGAGATGTAAGGAAGTTTTCTTTTAGCGTGAGAGTAGTGGGGAAATGGAATGCACTTCAGGAACAGGTTGTGGAAGCAAATACTATTCATAATTTTAAAACCAGGTATGATAGGGAAATGGGACAGGAGTCATTGCTGTAAACAACCGATGCTCGAAAGGCGGGATCCAAGAGTCAATGCTCGATCCTGCAAGCACATATAGGTGAGTACATATAGGTGAGTACACACACACACACACACACACACACACACACACACACACACACACACACACACACACACACACACACACACACACACACACACACACACACACACACACACACACACACACACACACACACACACACACACACACACACACACACACACACACACACACACACACACACACACACACACACACACACACACACACACACACACACACACACACACACACACACACACACACACACACACACACACACACACACACACACACACACACACACACACACACACACACACACACACACACACACACACACACACACACACACACACACACACACACACACACACACACACACACACACACACACACACACACACACACACACACACACACACACACACACACACACACACACACACACACACACACACACACACACACACACACACACACACACACACACACACACACACACACACACACACACACACACACACACACACACACACACACACACACACACACACACACACACACACACACACACACACACACACACACACACACACACACACACACACACACACACACACACACACACACACACACACACACACACACACACACACACACACACACACACACACACACACACACACACACACACACACACACACACACACACACACACACACACACACACACACACACACACACACACACACACACACACACACACACACACACACACACACACACACACACACACACACACACACATACATACATACACACACACACACACGCACACATATGATCATCACATTCAAGACTCTCAAGGGAATTGATAGGGTAGACAAAGACAGGCAATTTAACACAAGGGGCACACGCACTAGGGGACACACGTGGAAACTGAGTGCCCAAATGAGCCACAGAGATATTAGAAAGAACTTTTTAGTGTCAGAGTGGTTGACAAATGGAATGCATTAGGAAGTGATGTAGTGGAGGCTGACTCCATACACAGTTTCAAGTGTAGATATGATAGAGCCCAATAGGCTCAGGAACCTGCACACCTGTTGATTGACGGTTGAGAGGTGGGACCAAAGAGCCAGAGCTCAACTCCCCGCAAGCACAAATAGGTGAGCACACACACACACACACACACACACACACACACACACACACACACACACACACACACACACACACACACACACACACACACACACACACACACACACATGCACACATGAGACTGTTAACGCCCCAAGTGTTCAATTGGAATAGATTTTATGTTCGTTGGTTTATATATTAAGCAACGAACCTATTATTATTTACTTTATTGCTTTACTTGTAAGCCAGTTCCTGGCACTACTCAAAGGCATTCATTATCCCTATCCCTTCCTGTCTCTCTGCGTGCCTATCTCTGCCTGTCCCTCCATATGCCTGTCTCTGCCTGTGTCTCAGTAAGCCTGTCTGCCTTTGCTTGTCTTTCTGTCTGTCTGTCTGTATGCCTATCTGCTCTGCCTCTCTGTA
The DNA here is from genome assembly GCF_040958095.1 of Procambarus clarkii. Classification (NCBI taxonomy): domain Eukaryota; kingdom Metazoa; phylum Arthropoda; class Malacostraca; order Decapoda; family Cambaridae; genus Procambarus; species Procambarus clarkii. The sequence continues at coordinate 12,214,203 of NC_091160.1, read as the reverse complement.
TATCTGTCTTTCTCTACCTGTCTCTCTGTATACCTGTCTATTCCTGCCTCTCTGTATGCTTGTTCGTATTTGCCTGCCTCTCTGTATGCTTCTCTGTCTGCCTGTCTTTTTGTATGCCTGTCTGTCTACCTGCTTCATTGTATGCAGTCTTCTCCCTCTCTCTTGGTATGCCTGTTTCCCCTACCTCTGTAGGTACCTGTCTGTCTGTGCGAAACTCTGTATGTGTATGTTTCTACCACTCCTTCTCCACATATTTCTCAATCTCATGTATCTATGTCTTCATCTTGTTATTCCCTGTATGTCGGTCTGTCGGTCGTTAGTCCATATTTTTTTCATTTAGCTTATTTCAATATATAAGTATTCTCTCTGCCACTCTCCAAATCTGCCCCTACATTTAAAACAATTAAGCTATTTATTTATTTAAGCACTGAAAATATATTATTAACTCCTCAAGCATTAACAAGAGCCTCAACATAATTATCTGAGCGTGTGGCAGATCAGTAAGATACACCACAGCCAAGTGTGGCTGCAACTGAGCCGTCATAACTCGTGGCTGCCCAGGAATGGTGGTGGGTGGGTTGTGTCCGAGGGCGGAGGTTGTCCAGGAGTGGTGGCGGGTGGGTTGTGTCCGAGGGCGGAGGTTGTCCAGGAGTGGTGGCGGGTGGGTTGTGTCCGAGGGCGGAGGTTGTCCAGGAGTGGTGGCGGGTGGGTTGTGTCCGAGGGCGGAGGTTGTCCAGGAGTGGTGGCGGGTGGGTAGTGTCCGAGGGCGGTGGGTGGGTTGTGTCCGAGGACGGTGGGTGTCCAGGAGTGGTGGCGGGTGGGTTGTGTCCGAGGGCGGAGGTTGTCCAGGAGTGGTGGCGGGTGGGTAGTGTCCGAGGGCGGTGGGTGGGTTGTGTCCGAGGGCGGTGGGTGTCCAGGAGTGGTGGCGGGTGGGTTGTGTCCGAGGGCGGAGGTTGTCCAGGAGTGGTGGCGGGTGGGTTGTGTCCGAGGGCGGTGGGTGTCCAGGAGTGGTGGCGGGTGGGTTGTGTCCGAGGGCGGAGGTTGTCCAGGAGTGGTGGCGGGTGGGTTGTGTCCGAGGGCGGAGGTTGTCCAGGAGTGGTCGCGGGTGGGTTGTGTCCGAGGGCGGAGGTTGTCCAGGAGTGGTCGCGGGTGGGTTGTGTCCGAGGGCGGAGGTTGTCCAGGAGTGGTGGCGGGTGGGTTGTGTCCGAGGGCGGAGGTTGTCCAGGAGTGGTGGCGAGTGGGTTGTGTCCGAGGGCGGAGGTTGTCCAGGAGAGGTGGCGGGTGGGTAGTGTCCGAGGGCGGTGGGTGGATTGTGTCCGAGGGCGGTGGGTGTCCAGGAGTGGTGGCGGGTGGGTTGTGTCCGAGGGCGGCACCTTAGCGGGCCTCGGGTTACCCTACAAGACAATAAAGTGGAACTGACGCTCCACACACAAGAGGACCTGACATCTCATGTATAAGAACTGGGAGAGTGTGCTTGGAGGTAGAGACGAGGAGAGGTGAAGGTCCACCGAAGGCTAGGGTAATGGTGGTGCTGTAATGTGGTACTCTTGCATTCTCTTTTTTTCTCCATCTCTCTTTCTCAGTCTCTGTCTTTATGAATATTCTATTACATTTTGAAAACGACATGTATTTTAATAAACACTGGCCTTCTAACTATTCCAAGTGTATATACATTTTGTTGGTACACCTTATACCACCGTATGTCTGCAAACGTCTTGACGTCATATTTACTTGTCGAAAAGTCGGAAAATTTTAGTAACTTATTCCTGGAGCTGGTTTTCCCGAAGGGAATCTTTTTTTGGGAGTGGCTGTATCTTATCTTGCACACTCAAAATACAAACTTCATGGCCTTGAAATATCTGTTTAGTATATTTACGTGTTGAAAGACGTCTTCTAAATATGCTATCATTCCTAACTTTTCCTCGAAACAACCATCAGCGTCTTAACTTCTCTGATGGAAGAAAGTCGACCAGCTGTCTCCGGAGTGCACACATACGATTTGAAACTGACCAATACGATAACTCGCACACTCTGCAGTGGAGTGCGTGGGTTAGTAGTGAAATTATCCTTATAAATGCGGTGTCTAACGAATTAGGTCTTAAAATGGTCACAGTAAATTTTTTGGGGTCGCAACTGTACTCTGATAATATTTGAATTTCCTCCATAAGAACTTTTTAAGAACGCAGGTGTAAATAAAACTCTGAATTATTTTGGTCTAAAAGTGGTCTCTGACTAATTTTGGTCATTAATTGGACTCTGATGAAAATTGCTCTGAATATTTTTGGGCTCAAACTGGACTCTGTTAATGTTTAGATCTTCAAACGGACTCTGATAATATTTTAATTTCCTCCATAAGGACTCTTTAAGAATTCAGATGTAAGTAAAACTCTGAAATATTTTGGTCCTAAAGAGGACTCCGGCTAATTTTGGTCCTAAAGAGGACTCTGTTATTTTTTGCTCTTAAAGTGGTCTCTGTTAAATTTTAGACTTTACCGGACTCTGGCAATTGCTGTGTTGTATACCATACCATTCATTTCATAAGTATAAGTATAGATGCCACACCTGTGACAAGTAAAAACATATTTTTTTTAAGAAACAGCGCCATCTGTTGCATGTAAGAGCAACACATGCTATACTAAACATGTTATGATTTCATTTCAAAGTTTCCTTTTGCACTGAAAAATAGAATTTTGATAGATTTCGATTTATTTTCAATTTCGAGTTAATTTTTGTGTGTGACATTGTGTTGGAATTGACCTGTGTTGTTTACTATACCGTTCAATTTGTGAATATAAGTATAGATGCCACACTTGTAACTGGTAAAAAACAAGTATTAACAAAAAAAGTGCCATTTGTTCCATGTAAGAAAAACACACACTATAATAAATATGTTACGACTTCATTTCAATGTTTCCGATTTCATTGATAAATTTAATTTTCATAGATTTCGATTACTTTCATTTTGGTTTAATTATTTTCTGTGACATTGCGTTGGAAGTGAGCTGTGTTGTTTACCATACCGTTCATTTCATTAGAATAGTTTATTTTTTAATTTTTTATTTTTTTCAATTCTTTTTTAACTGTTTTTCATATATTTCAGAGATTGCAACATAGGATCTTTTGATGTTCTCAGTTTTTTTATGGGAACATCAGATCACTTGGGAATGCATCCGAAGTGGGAGTGGGGAATGGTGAGGAGGACGAGGGGACTGGAGTAGTCGATGGTGGGGGAGGACGAGGAGACAGGGCAGGGGAAAATGGTGGGGGAGGACGTAGGGTTGGGGGAGGTAGTGATGGTGAGGACGAGGGGGGGGGGTAGGGGAATGGTGAATGGAAGGGTGGACAAGGGGACAGAGGAGTTTGTAGTGATGGGGAGGACGAGAAGATGGGGAAGGAGGGAATTGTAGGGAGGACGAGAGGACGGGGGGGGGGGGGGTTGATGGTGGGGAGAACAAGGGGACGGGGGAGTGGGGAAAGGTTTGGAGAACGAGGGGACTCTGGAGTGAGGGATGGTGGGGAGGACAAAGAGATGGGGGACGGGGGGGGGGGTGGAATGTTGGAGAGGACGAGGGAACGGGGGAGTAAGGAATAGTTAGGAGGATGAAAGAATGGGGAGGGGGGGGTGGAAATGGTGGGGAGGACTTAAATACAAGGGAAGGTTGCTGTGGCTCAACCGTTGCTGAGCCACAGCAACACGTGGCCGGGTACAGCTAGTGATGAATAAAAACACTTGTATAATAGACAAAACCCATGATGTAAGAAGATTAAAAATTCTTGAAGCAATCCACGTAAAAAATAGAACAACCTACCATAAATACCCATATTATGGAACTATTCACCCTACTCACCATGAGAGTGAGAACAAGACCAGAACATGAAGATGCCAACATTGAAGACACTGCTCAACACGCTACGCCCACTACACCTGATTAATCTTTGTATTTGCTTCGTCCTCTATTTTCACCTTTTTCTTTCGGCCTTAATTTTCCCCATTCATGCCTTATTCTTGACCCATTTGTATTGGTCTACTTGTCTTCATCTGACCCTTTACTGGTATAAATCTAACACGCCCAGTAATTTCTTACCAGCACCGCTCCTGTGCCAGGTAAGTCCACTACGGATTCACCATAGCCCATAATACTTGCCCCGCTCCTGTACCAGGAAAGTAACAGGCTTACTATAGCCCGTGCTACAAGGAACTTGTTCCGAGTAGCTGAATCTATAACAACAACAACAACAACGTATTTTCTTTTTTTTTTTGCTCAATGGCCATCGAGCAAAAAGTCTTAGTCGACATGAACTTGAAACCGGCCATATACTGCAGGTATGTTGACGACATTTTTACACAGGTACCTGATGTCAGACATCTGCAGGAGCTGAAGGAGGCGTTTGAGCAGAGTTCCGTGCTGCGTTTCACTTACGAGATGGAAAAGGATGGGAGGCTACCCTTTCTAGATGTAACAGTCATGGAAAATAGCGGAGGTTTCCACACTGCAGTCTACACTAAAGAAACGAGCATAGGAATGTGCCTAAATGCCAACAGCAACTGCCCAGACAGGTACAAGAGGAGTGTTGTTAACGCATATGTCGACCGTGCTCTCAGCCACAGTTCAGAATGGAAGCAAGTCGACGAAGAACTCTGTAGGGTAAGGCAGATCCTAGTCAACAACGGCTTCTCCAATGGTTTCGTCGAAGACATCATAAGAAGGAAAGTGAAACGCCATGCAACCTCTGAAGAGACAACTAACACAACACCTATACCCCCTATTAGACTATTTTACAGGAACTTCTTTTCCACAGCTCATAAAACGGAGGAAAGGGTTCTGAAAGATATTGTTAATAGAAACGTTATCCCTACAGACAAAAATCAGAGGATACAACTGACGATTTACTATAAAACCAGAAAAACGGCCAGCCTACTCATGAGAAACTCTCCAGACACAAAGCAGAACGCTTTAAAAGAGACCAACGTCGTCTATGCCTTCAAATGCCCTCTTGGGGATTGTAAGCTCCAAAAAACCCAGTATATAGGCAAGACAACAACATCTCTTTCTAGGCGTTTAACGATGCATAAGCAACAGGGCTCCATTAAGGAACATATAATCTCTTCCCACAACCAAACCATCGCCAGAGAAAACCTAGTAAACAACACAGAAATCATCGATAGATACAGCGATAGCAGACGGCTTGACGTTTGCGAGGCACTACACATTAAAAAGACAACACCAGCAATCAACAGCCAATTAATGCACAACTATATTCTACCCACCTCAAGACTCCGCTCCAATATAGAAGCATCAAGAAATATGGACCAATAGGCTTTCTACAATCACTTCTATTCAATACCCATTGTTTCGTGTTCTGTCTTGTGTTGATGAATTTAATACCCAATTAAATACCACCTCACCCCATCCACCTCACTCAAATGTAGATATAAACAAATCGGAGATGTGTAAGTTCTATTCAGTTGTGTATGTGTAACTAAAGTCTTTGAATATGTAATAAGTTTTACGAAACGCGCTCAAGTGTCGCGTCAGACTAGAAATAAAAATGAATTTTGGAGAATTGATTTTCGAATTGCCACCAACAGTGAAAAGGAAGATTGAAAGGAAGAGTACGAAAGATTGAGAAAATTCGTGTTAGAATTATTAATCTTACTTTTTCGGTCATATTTAATAATATATGTCTACAGGAAAGACTGCTACCAAAATATACTAATATATATATATATATATATATATATATATATATATATATATATATATATATATATATATATATATATATATATATATATATATATATATATATATATATATATATATATATATATATATATATATATAACAAGCTGTACCCGGCAATGCGTTGCTGTGGTTCAGCAAAACATGTGCGTTACTGAGCCACGGCAGACCTCCCCTGTCTCCCAGTCCTCCCTACCATTTCCTCTTCCCCTGTCCCCTCGTCCATCCAACCATTTCCTCTTCTCCTTCCTTTCGTCCTCCCCACCATCCCCCACTCAAGCATCCCCTCGTCCTCCTAAACATTCCCCACTCCACCGTCCCCTCGTTCTCCACACTATCTACCACTTCCCCATCCCTTCGTCCTCCCTTCCATTCCCCCCTTCCCCATCCTCTCGTCCTCTCCACCATCCCCCACTCCCCTGTCCTCTTGTCCACCTCACCATTCTCCATTATCCCCTCCCCCACCAGTTCCATCGCCCCCACCATCCCCAACTCCACGTTCCCCACTTCCTCCCCACCATTACCTTCTCCCCTGTCACCTCGTCCATCCCACCATCCCTCACTCCCATCCCCTCGTCCTCCCCACCATTCTCCTATCCCTCGTCCGATGCATTCCCAAATGATCTCATGTGCCCATCAGAAAATTGGGAACATTAAATGATCTGATGTTCCCATCACTGAAATATAAGAAAAACAGTTTAACAAACGAAATGAAAAAATATAAAATAAACTATAATTATGAAATGAACAGCATGGTAAACAGCACAGTTCAATTCCAACGCAATGCAACACTAAATAAACTTAAAAATAAATCGAGTCTATGAAAATTCAATATGTCATTGCAATCGGAAACATTGAAATGGCATCGTAGCATATTTAGTATAACGTATGTTGCTCTTACATGCAACAGATGGTGCTGTTTCTTAAAAAAAAAATAATGTTTTTACCTGTCACAGGTGTGTCATCTATACTTATACTAATGAAATGAACTGTATGGTAAACGACACAGCTCAATTACAACGCAATTTCACAACGCGGCGACACACAGGGAAAAGGGAAGTCAACCAATTACAGGGGAAATAGGTCACCGGTATAACTTCGTTCCAATGGGATCCGAGACCCTTGATCCAAGGAGGGAGAGTACAAGGAAATTTCTTAAGGATCTTGGTTCCAGGTTCATTGACACTATCAGAGACCCAAGAGTGGCAGGTTTTCTCTTCCATTGCCTCATTGTAGCGATCCAGAGGGGAAATGCCTGCTTTATCCCTGGTTTTTGCCCGGCGTCAGAGGAGTTCAAAGAAATCTACAGCCTCTAGGAAACATACTTTTTCCTTTATTTCTTCTTAATATCCACTTTTTGTAACCAATCAGTTATGTAACTGTGTTATCTTGTATAATAAAGTGAGCAACATTAATAATAAAAAATGGGTGGTAAGAGAAGTGAACACTTATACGTATTTAGAATTAAATAGCAAGGTTTTCTCTGAATGCTCTGTATTTCCTTCTCCGAGGCTATGGGTTCCTGCAGTGGCACCAGAGGTGGAACCCCCTTGTATATATTCAAGAGTTATTATATTCTTGTAAAGCCACTAGCATGCATAGCGTTTCGGGCACGTCCTTAAACCGAATTCCCCCCCCCCCATGGATTATGATTCCCCCCCCCCCAAATCGCTTAACAATCAGGTAACCACGTACTGCTGGGTAACAGAGAGTACAGTTAAGAATTAGCGCCCAGTCAATCCTTCTCGGCCAGGATTCGAACTCAGGCCTAAGCCCTGGTCGAGTGCTTTACCACTATGCCATGCGGACTGATATTCATACGTGTCTTTTAATTCTGACAAACATGTTATAATGAAAAGATTGGTATTCTGTTTAATGTTGTTGTGGGCGTTGACGAGGTGTAGTCCTTGACTAACTGATGAGGAAGGGCAAAAGTTCTATGACATCCTTTCCAAGCTCTATTACGCAAAATCTTTTATTGATACAGCGTTAACAATTCGGCAGTAGGACGCGTTCGTGAGGGCTACTGGGGTTCCTGTGGTGTGTGCAGGCCGCGCCTGTGACCGCTCACATAAATTTGCGACCGTTTGGTTGTGGGTGCGACTATTGGGTGTACTTGTGAAGGACGCATTGCCCATCTAACACTGACAAGGGATACATGTATCCCTCTTGTCTCGCTCCATCACAGCCCCGGCGACTGTAAAGGCAGGATAGCAATGCTTATTTGACACCACTCACACAGCAACTCGATATGAGAGCATCAAGACACAGAATAGGCCACATGACCAATTATGAACGAACCAACGTTGCTTGTCCCAGTTACAAAAGGAACTATGACTCCAGTTCCAACAGCGACGACCCGAACATTCCTGTATCCAAGGCCAACAAGAAGCCCCACTCCACTAGAATCCATCGAGGAAAGATGCCTCTATCAATAAATTCTCCAACTACCAAGACAAAATCCCCAATGCGAGTATGCTAGCGTTCTAGGTGCAACATGCTGAGGGCAAGACCTCATATGCCACAGTAGTGGACCTTGAAAAACAGTATCCCCAGCACAAGATACAAGCAAAGACAAACATCAGAGGCGAATATATTCTGTAGCCCAAAGACGAAATAGCTGAGAGTACCTGAATCACAGGGAATGTGAAGTACTCAAGCCAGAGGACAAAATACGGAAATTTATTGTCCTACACTATCTACTGCACATGTGACTAACTTATTTCGAAAAACTGAATTGTGTGGTGTCAGCAGAAAGATGCCAGGTAAAATCCACGAAGCAGGAAACCCGACAAGTCCTTCTCACTGTAAAAGGACAGATTCCAGAGAAGCTTGATTTTGGCATTTGGGGCGTGTTCCAATACAGGCCTTACACCCCAGAGCCCCTCAGATGCTTCAGATGTCAGAGATTTGGACATCACAAGGATGGCTGCCAACACCCAGTAAAGTACGGAGTCTGCATCCATGACACCAAAATATGCTTTGATTAACACAAGGCTAACCAGCCAGTTCAAAAAATAAGTGGCCCAATTGCTCCGAGGTGCACAACGCCAGGAACCTAAGATGACCAGAAAGGGTTAAAAGGGTCCAAACACTTCCCCCCCCCCCCCAAGATCTCCAGCAGCAGTGCAAAAGTGTCAACCCACATATATACCAACTCCCATTCCCACAAAAACAGTGTGGAACTTACCAAAACCAAACCAGGTGGAAGTGCCACATGCCACAACGGCTATGGTGGAGTGAGAAGGTCTCCGTTCTGGACAAATGGAAGTCTGAAGGACGGGGGGCTCACCAGAAAATAGTACAAGGTAATCGCTCGCTCACTGCACCCTGTAAAAGTACTTCGGGCAATAAAGTAAAAAGTGTCCGAGTTTCCACTAATACGGACCAATTAATAAACCGTCCCCAAACCAGCACAGAACTAAGTAATACTTCAACACAATTGGATACTCTTCCAAACCATGCTTTCGAAATACGGTACCAAACAAACCACAGAGACTCGAAAGACAATTGAGGGAAAGCTCAAGAAATTTCAACATATATCCTCACCTTCAAGGATGCAGAGCAGAAAAAAACTCTCCTAACTCACTCAAAAAGAACAGGCAGAGTCCAGTACTTCTGATAGCGATCTTGATGAGTCAGTTTCAAGTGTACCAAAATCCTCAACTCCATTTTCAACTTCCAAGGCGAATTCATCTGACTTTTCCTCCATGGATGTCACGGTAATATCAACAAATTCAAACAATCTAGAAGACTAACGATCCTGCAATGGAATGCGCAAGGGCTGACACAAAATGGAGTGTTGGTCTCATTTGCCCATTTGTCTCCACTATCGCCGGGCATCGAACCCCGGTCCCCAGGATTACGAGCACTGAGTGCTGTCCTCTCAGCCACCAGGCGTCCCATACTGTACGCGTTTACAGACACGCTTGTGCGTGCCCGCACAACTAGTCGCACAAAGTTCACAACAATTGTGAACTTTTGACCTGGGAGTCTAGGACGGGTTATCCCCCAAGGGTAAAGGGAGTAGTGGAGGAGGTTAAACAAGATGGCCAGCATCTCCCTTGTGTTTAAATTCATCAATTTAGAGGAATTTCAGTTATTAAAAGTAAATGTGGTAATAATCAACCTTCTTTAACACCTATGTTAAATTAACATAGGTGTTAAATTAACATCTAATTAACAAATTAGGTATTTAAAAAATGGTTGATTATTACTACAATTACGTCAATTTAAAGTAAAGAGTCCACTCCACTTAGTTGGAAAGGGGCATAGAGATCATTCTCAGGATGGGAACTACTTTCTGAAGACTCCTCACTCAGTAACAACTTTCACGGAATAAGTGCTATTGACCACCTTGGTTGTAATTCAGTAAATTTGGGAAATTCAAGTATGATTCAGTATTGTATGTATTAACCAACACTGTTCAAGTATCTTTCTTGATACTTGATTATCAAGGTAATTTTCCAATTGTTTTGGAATAATGATTAAATCGTCCTTCAGTGACCAGTACATGATTAAGCTTTGTTAATCATCTTTGAATACTAGTTTGGCAACTAAGCCAAGATCAGCCTCTCAGCTTGTGAGGGCAGGAGAGTTCAGTTTTCCAGCAACTGGAAAAAGAGGGGTCCTCTCCCTGGGGAGGGGGTGGGGAGTCACGGTTCCGGAAGGTCCCAACATCTGGTCCAGGTCTTTTCAGAGGTTTAGGTAAAAGTGTGTGAGTTAACGTATTTGTTAAATAACTTCATACCATTGCCAAAGTAGGAATATTTAAGTTGACCAGACCACACACTAGAAGTTGAAGGGACGACGACGTTTCGGTCCGTCCTGGACCATTCTCAAGTCGATTTGAGAATGGTCCAGGACGGATCGAAACGTCGTCGTCCCTTCAACTTCTAGTGTGTGGTCTGGTCAACATACTTCAGCCACGTTATTGTGACTCATCGCCTGCACAGGAATATTTAAGTGAAGCCAAGTTCAAGTATAACTACTTGTGTTGGTAATAAATTGCATTTTAAGTCATTCGTGTTTTCTGAGCTTCCCCAATTTTATCTTATGATTATTCTGTTAATAGATCCTGGGATTTGTGTGATAACCCAATGTGCTTCCTGTAAGCTTGTTTTTCGTTTCAATAGATTTTTCCTTGTTAACTTTAAATGTTAAGTCACATTTAAAGTAACTTCATCCGTCCTATTCATAATTGGGGATCCCCATTCTTGGAGTTATGTATATTTGAATGGTTCCTGCCTCACGGTCAATTAGGGGAATCCCTCAGTGGGTTATTGAAGTCAGGTGGTGGCAGTGAAAGAGCGTTAAAGTCTCTACGAGTTTACTGGTAGATGATAAGGTACAGTGCCTTGTTTTGTGGTACCCAGGTGATCAAACACCGGGGTTACAAGGTGTTGAACTGAAGGCTGTACTAGGAGCTCTGGGGAACTTCTGGAATAGCTAACTGTCGGCCGGCTAATAGACAGAAGCGTAGCTATTAGTCCCTTGTACCGTTACAGGTGAACCATCACGAGAGGATCAGCACCTAGCTGCTAGGTGTTGTGAGTGTGTGCTTGTTGTCACTTGGTGAGTGCCTACCCCGTCCACTCTAACTGTCACAACGTCATAAACTGATGTACTCAATGGCCCGACCCTAACCTTACCGGAGACCCACGAATATAAAACAGGTACTCACGTCAGTTTTGCGAGCCGCTATGACGTTTAGTCCCACAGGTTTTGGCCATGGGGGGGAGGGGGAGGGGGGGGGTTGATAGGTTCGTGATAATGCGATGAGGGCTTAGAGGGGCAGACTGCAGCTACACTGCCAGTATGACCTGACCTCCGTAGTCTTCATCCGAGACACTACCTGTATGACTTGACCTCCGTAGTCTTCATCCGAGACACTACCTGTATGACTTGACCTCCGTAGACATTATCCGAGACACTGCCAATATGACCTACCTCCCTAGTCATCATCCGAGACACTACCTGTATGACGTGACCTCCGTAGTCATTATCCGAGACACTGCCAGTATGACCTGACCTCCGTAGTCATTATCCGAGACACTGCCAGTATGACCTACCTCCCTAGTCATCATCCGAGACACTACCTGTATGACGTGACCTACCTCCGTAGTCATCATCCGAGACACTACCTGTTGACCTGACCTCCGTAGTCATCATCTTATCACAACAAGTGTGGTCCGGGTATGTGCGTCTGTAACACTTTCCCCCACCACCCACGGGATGGCAATGGGGTGCATAGTAATATAAATTAATAATAATAAATAAATGGTATGTGTGTATGTCTACACATCGAGGATGTGTTAAACTGTCCACACTTTTGTTTTATACGGTAGTTTAGCGCGTTCACTAGAGCCGGATAAATGAATTTGTATATGTTTCCCTTTGCTATTACGTTGCGCGGACCCCTGGGGACAGCAAAGGAACCATGCAATACATATTACCGTATTACCACTAAACTTTCTTGACACACTCATCTGTGGAAAAGTATGAGGCAAAGCCCATGGTGACCGCTGGGGTCCGACCTTCTCAAGTTAGTATTCCTGACGGCAGGGAGCCTGCACGCATGGCAGAACAGTGCCTGAACTCTGCTATGCTCGTGGTGGTGAAGAAAAACACTGCTCGGCTGAAGCCATCTGACCCACAACCCACCATTCCTGGCGTCATCTTGGCATCCTCCAATTTGTATTCGCTGTTTCGATATTACAGATAACAAGGCGCAGGTCAGCAGCATATTTTGTTCAAAATGCAAGTTTAAAATACTATAAACTGAAAGTTGAAAAATAAATTGCCCCAATAATGAATTTGATCCTGAAGCGTCTTTAAATGAGAATAGGAGCATAATTTCTGCTAATTTTATTTAATATCCAGTGACAGATCAGTAATTTAGTTGGCCCCTTCAGTAATAAGTTTTTTCTCAATTTGGATGAAAATGTTGCAAGAAGTTACAAATTTCATGAAAAAGCAATGATTGAATTTCCGTACGAAGTAGCAAAGCCGTTCTGGTTCCAGGATGATAACAGTCATGCAGAAACCCATTCTAAAGTTACATTAGTCCAACTTGAACCCGACCTCAAAAATGCATTCGTCCAATATAACGAACTGTGTAAATAAAACCTCTGTCTTGTCGATTCTAAGTAATTAATAATTTATATTTAATTTTGTGTATACTTATGCTTCGCGTGGGTTAATATAGGTGTTTTGACTATGGTGACCATTATTTTTGTTTACAATATTTCAGCGACGAATTTAGAGAAGTTTGATTTGTACACAGAGAGAGAACTGGGCTTCCTGGGAAAAAATTGGGAAGGGTTGACTGAGGACCAAATTGTATGGTTGTGATGTAGGGAGGAGGTAGAAGTAGGGAGGCGAAAAGCAGCATATGAGTGGGAGGGGATATGGACAGCTGGAAGCACAAACTAGTCTAAGAAACTTAAGGAATACGCATAGTGTTAGGTTTGTCCATAAGTGATTTAAACATTATATATATATATATATATATATATATATATATATATATATATATATATATATATATATATATATATATATATAAATATATATATATATATATATACATATATATATATATATATATATATATATATATATATATATATATATATATATATATATATATATATATATATATATATATATATATATATACATATATATATATATATATATATATATATATATATATATATATATATATATATATATGTATATATATATATATATGTATATATATATATATATATATATATATATATATATATATATATATATATATATATGTATATATATATATATATATATATATATATATATATATATATATGTATATATATATATATATATATATATATATATATATATATATATATATATATATATATATATATATATATATATTAGTATATTTTGGTAGCAGTCTTTCCTGTAAACATATATTATTGAATATGACCGAAAAAGTAAGATTAATAATTCTAACACAAATTTTCTCAATGTTTCTTATATTTTTTTTCACTGTTGATTGTAACTGAAAAATCAATTCCCCCAAATTAATTTTTATTTCTAGTCTGACGCGACACTTGAGCGCATTTCGTAAAACTTATTACATTTTCAAAGACTTTAGTTTACACACACACAACTATAACTGAACAGAGCTTAAACATCTTCGATTTTATACCTGCATTTGGGTGAGGTGATATGTTACAACAGTTTTGGATGAGGTGAAAACAAACTTTCAACACAAGACAGAACACGAAACAAAGGGTATAATATTTTGTAAGTTAAAGGGAAGAATGGAAGTAACTGCAAAGGGCACAAGATATCATCAACATATCTTTTGGTTTAGATATGTTGATGATATCTTGTGTATTTGGCCTTCAGATGTAAACACAGACGAATTTGTAGTCAAACTTAATGACCAAGTCACCTCCATAAAATTTACTATGGAGACTGAAATTGATAAATGTTTGCCATTCTTAGATGTGCTTATTCATAGGGAAAACTCTTCATTAAAGTTTAGTGTTTACAGAAAACCTACGAACAATTTATCTTATGTTCATTATTTTTCAGGGCATAAATACAATGTAAAAAAGTCAATTTTTTCTTCAATGTATCTAAGAGCTCTTCGAGTTGTGAGTCCAGAATTCTTAGATGAAGAATTTAAGAATATTGATTCGATTGGTCTTAAGCTTTGTTACCCACTGAATTTTTTGGAAGTTTGTCGTAACAAAGCTCGTCGTACATATTATAATAATGTATGCAGTGAAAGGATTTGCCCAAAGAATGTGTTATGTTTACCATATTTCTCTGGGTTTGAGAATATTGTCAAGGCCTTGAAACTTTTTAATATAGATGTAATGTTTAGCTACGAAAACACTGTTGGTAAGCTATTAGTAAGGAACAACCCTCGTAGTGATAATTGCGTCATTTATAAAATACCTTGTAAGGAATGTAACAAGTTCTATGTCAGGCAAACATCTAAAGATTTAAAATGTAGAATATCGCAACATAAATACTCTGTAAGACATGGCCAATTGTCTAATGCTTTGTTTGTGCATTTGTCAGAAAAAGCTCATCAAATTGATTGGGAGAGTGCTTCTTCAATAACAAATTGTAAAAGCACCTATAACAGAAACATAATTGAATCTGCTTTGATACAGATCACCAAAGAAAATAATTTGAATATTAGCAGTGGTCTATATAACTTAGATCCATTTCTAATAGATCAGCTAAAGGGCGATTTAAGTAGAATCATTGAAAAACATTTGTCTCACTAATTTATTGTATATATTTACTTCTTTATGTTATAATTACCTATATATTATGCTTGTATGTCTGCTGTATCAGATGGGTCATTGGGCTACATCGGATGTGCCAATTGGGTGCATCTGATGGGCCAATGGGCCGTCTGCGTTGTCCAAGTATTGTACCTCACCTTACTTCACCACTCCTTCCTTCCTATTTATAAACATCACTCGATCTGTAAAATGACCTTCTGAAGATGTATTTAATATACGAAATTACTTAAGGAAATTTCCTGTTTCATTTTTCCTCCGTGGTCTGACATTGTCACATTCTTAATCACGTGTTTATTTTCGTGATATACACACATACACATATATATATATATATATATATATATATATATATATATATATATATATATATATATATATATATATATATATATATATGTCGTACCTAGTAGCCAGAACGCACTTCTCAGCCTATTATGCAAGGCCCAATTTGCCTAATAAGCCAAGTTTTCATGAATTAATTGTTTTTCGACGACCTAACCTACCTAACCTAACCTAACCTAACTTTTTCGGCTACCTAACCTAACCTAACCTATAAAGATAGGTTAGGTTAGGTTAGGTAGGGTTGGTTAGGTTTGGTCGTATATCTACGTTAATTTTAACTCCAGTAAAAAAAAATTAACCTCATACATAATGAAATGGGTAGCTTTATCATTTCATAAGAAAAAAATTAGAGAAAATATATTAATTCAGGAAAACTTGGCTTATTGGGCAAATTGGGCCTTGCATAGTAGGCTGAGAAGTGCGTTCTGGCTACTAGGTACGACATATATATATATATATATATATATATATATATATATATATATATATATATATATATATTTTTATATATATATATATATATATATATATATATATATATATATATATATATATATATATATATATATATATATATATATATATATATATATATAACTATACACGGGAAATGGTACGAAATGGAACGGTGGTACGCCGCTGCACCTGGCGGACGCAGCGGCGTACCACCGGATCACAAACCAAGACGCTGCTCTGAAGAAGGCCCAGACAAGGAGCATGAAACTAGTCCTCAAGCTTTTTGAAAATAAAGCCCAAGACGGGAATGGTGGGCTCATGCAAGCAAAGGCAAGAGACTTTTACGTAGCCTTTGAATCTGCAATCCCACACCTTTATCTTCTACCAAAGATTCACAAACCACCGAACGAGATCACAGGAACGTGGCAGGGGAGACCAGTGCTGAGCGGCTGCCAGGCACCTACCACACCGGTAGATTGGATATGTATAGCCCTCCTCATCCCCCTTCTACGACTTCTACCGGAACGCCTTAAAGATACAACAGACTACCTGAACAAGATAGCCAGCGTCAGAAATCCAGTTCCAAGCGGAGCCTGCTTTTTCTCATTGGACGTGGTAACGCTCTACCCGAGCATACCACAGAGAGAGGCAGCCAAAGTGGTAGCAACCTTCTTTGATGAAAACAAACACAAAATTACACAGCAACTACGAGAAGCGGGAGTATGGAGGCCGCCTCACAGGCAGTTGTTGGAGGAATCAATACTCCATGTAATGAGGGATACCCTCCTTCAATTCGATGGTAAGGCATATAGACAGACGAAGGGCACTGTCATAGGAGCGTCCAGTAGCTTAGCAATTGCTGACATCTTTATGCATGTAGTCTTTGAAAGGGAGAGATCCCACAGAGAAGACGCTCCAGCAGAGTACGAGAGATATATAGACGATATATTTGGAGTCATGGTAGGAGGACTCCCACCTCTATAGGGTTTCTTTGCCTGGGCGAAAACAGTCCACAGAAATATTTAATTTACCCTAAAACACGACGACACCACAAAAAGTTTCCTGGACACCACGGTGAACGTGGACGAAACAAGCCGACACCTGAACACGAAGGCGTATTACAAACCTACGAACCTTCACACATACTTGAAGTTCGACTCATGCCATCCGCAAGCCCTAAAGAAATCATTACCCTTCTCCCTAGGAATACGCCTTAAAAGAATAAATAGCATGGACGAAACCCTCTACCCCCAGCTAGACGACCTATGGGAGATGTTTAGGCACAGAGGTTACCCTTTAGCGGATACCCTGTAGCGGACCCTGTAGGATACTGTAGCGTGTGGGGAGGGGAAGCAGGATACTGTAGCGTGTGGGGAGGGGAAGCAGGATACTGTAGCGTGTGGGGAGGGGAAGCACACGTGAGCAAGAGCTCTGTGAAAAACAATACATATCTCGGGATATTTCAGTGGTACAGGAATTAAACACAGTCAGATATCTCATAAAGTGCGTCTCGACATATTAAACAATATACCATAGTGATTGACATTCCGACTTTTGTGCTTTAAGGAAATAACAAGTGAATTTTGTGTGGAGTCCACCTCGTAGTGACAGAACCCACCCCATAGACCCACGTCCAGTGTGCCCACCGTGTGTGTGTATGCTTACTAGCAAATTGGTTTCCAACAAGTGTATTAGGGATATGTGGATCGAGAAATTAGTAATAGAGAAAGTGAATACTATTGCAAGTGGGAAATAAAGCAGAAAATCCCTAATTGTAATACAGGCAAATTAATATATCAGTGTTATAACTCAAGTAACTGGCAACTAAGGGCCTCCAACCGCGGCCAGGGACAACAACGTGTCAACTGTACAGCCTCTGGGACCATCGACCGTGTAATAAGTACTGACCATACAGTAGAACAAATAGACATATATATTGTTACATATATACGGTATACATATAATATTATAAATATATAGATATATACAACAAAATAAGGCAAAATGGGAGTAAATAAACAAATTTGTGGCCACTGTAACAACTCCTTAAAGTCGAAGGCAACGGGAATTGAATGTTATATCTGTAAGAATAGATTTAATTCGGCTTGTACATGAGTGAGTAACACTACGGCACTGAGAGCTGGCCACTTGCTCTGGGTGTGTAAAAATGACCTGCCAGCTTGGAATATCCTAAAAAACCCTTCTAGATAACATGACGCATGAACGGAAAACATCGTTCATTGGAAGCCTACCAGCCATTCAGAAGGAGTGGGAAAGGAACAACAACAATTCTAATATACCAGAGGCGGAGGCTATAGTCAGGGAGGAAACTGAGGCTAAAACTCAGGAAGTTGTAAACTCTGACTCAGTAGGCCCGGATGTAGATGACAGTAAACTAGAAAGTGTAACAGACAGCACTGACAACTCGATAGGTACAGACAATAAGACGGTTCCCGATAGAGCAAGTCTGAACAGAAGGACAGACTTATGCAAATTTTATGCAAAGGGCATATGCAGACATAGATATGCTGGTAATAAGAAAGGATTAGAATGCAGCTACCAACATCCCAAAAAATGTTTAAATATGCTTAGGAAAGGTAAGTGTCGATTTGGAGCAATATGTAGGTTCATCCATCCTGACATGTGACAAACCTCACTGGAGGACAGAAAATGCTATGACCTCAGCTGCCCACACTTTCACGTGATAGGCACGGAACGCTACATAAAGAGTGGCAAGCAGAATAATGAATTTGGAGGAAATTCTATAATTTTTTTATACCAGACCGAAAGAGAATTCAAAAGGAGGAGCATGGAGAATGTATGGAACTGGATGCCAGATCCACTTGCATTCCAGAATTACAGATACAATTACACGCCGAAACTGAACTACAACTACGACAGGCAACTGTCCTACAACAAAAAAATCAGCACTGGTCAGAACAAACTCAATATGTCCACGCCTAATGGGCTTGCCGAAGAAGTCTCCCAGTCAAACTATCACTAATAGAGCAGCCTCATTCATCTTTGCCAACATACAAGAACTGAAAACAAGAACAAACAACAGAGTACAGTTCATACATGGCCTCCTCACGGAGTCAAATGCAGTATTTGGAGCTTTCACAGAAACCCATGCAGGGGAATTCTTAGACAGTGAGATCTGGATTCCAGGATATAACCTATACAGGTGTGATAGGAAAATTAGGTCACATGGAGGAGTGGGTCTGTATATTAGGGAAGACCTTGTATTCTCAGAGCTCCTTAACGTTACAAATGAGGTGGTAGAGGTACTGGGAGTAAAAATAGAGAAAATAAATTTAGTGACTATTCTAATATACAAACCGCCAGATGCAACGGCTGAGGAATTCACAGAACAGATAAACAAAAAGGAGAATAGCCTTGATAATTTGGAGAACCCGATACCTGATATTATCTTCCTTGGTGACTTCAACTTGCCTAGTCTCAGGTGGAGAATAGCAAACAATAATATTATAACAGGAAATCTATCAGGACCTAACCAACCACAGATTAGAGAACTACTTAGATTCTGTGACAAATTTTCACTCAATCAGCAGATATCGGAGCCAACGAGAAATGAAAATATTCTAGATCTGGTATTTACGAACAATGAAGACATTATCAGAGACATTACGATATCAGATACCACATACTCAGATCACAAGCTCATTCAAGTGCAAACGACCATCAATACTCAGAATAGACCTAAAACGTTGATAGAGCGAGAGGGGCTATTCAGTAAATTCAATTTTAATAATAAAAGGATAGACTGGGAGATAATAAACAGGGAACTTAAAAACATTCCATGGGAAACTGTTCTAAGTAATACAAGTCCTACACAAGGAATAGAAAAATTGACTTCGGAAGCGTATCAAGTCTGTCTGAAACATGTTCCTTTGAGGAAAGCCAGAAAGAGTTCCAACGTAGAAAGAGAACGCAGACGACACTATAAACGCAGGAAAAAAATAACGGAACTGCTTATGCAGACACGAATTTCCCGTCAAAGAAGAAATAATTTAAATAGGGAGATTGAAGAAATCGAGCGGAAATTGAAACACTCATATGAAACTGAAGAAAGGCAGTTAGAACAGAAAGCAATTCAGGAAATAAAGAAAAATCAAAAATATTTCTTCACATATGCGAAATCAAAAGCAAAAACCACTGCCAGTATTGGACCTATTCGTACAAGTGAAAGTTCATACACGGAGAATGACAAAGAAATTAGTGAAATCCTAAAAAAGCAGTATGAGGACATGTTTAGCACTCCAATAAACAACATGAAAGTGGAAGATCCAGACAATTTCTTTATGCAGGATATTCAAACTCCTGTAAATATAACTGATATCAACACGAGCGCACTAAATTTTGAAAGAGAAATTGAAAACATGCCCATGCACTTGGCCCCGGGTCCAGACTGATGGAATTCAATATTTATAAAGAAATGCAAAGTGCCGGTAGCACAGGCACTAAGTATAGTGTGGAGGAAGAGCTTGGACACGGGGGAGATACCAGATGCACTTAAAGTAGCAGACATAGCCCCTCTACACAAGGGAGGGAGCAAAGCCTACAGTCTTTACAGTCTCCGTGGTGTAGTGGTAAGACACTCGCCTGGCGTTCCGCGAGCGGTATGTCATGGGTTCGTATCCTGGCCGGGGAGGATTTACTGGGCGCAATTCCTTAACTGTAGCCTCTGTTTAACGCAACAGTAAAATGTGTACCTGGACGAAAAAAACGATTCTTCGCGGCGGGGATCGTATTCCAGGGACCTGCCCGAAACGCTACGCGTACTAGTAGCTGTACAAGAATGTAACAACTCGTGTATATATCTCAAAAAAAAAAAAAAAAGCATTGGCAAAGAATTATAGACCAGTTGCACTAACATCGCACATCATAAAAGTATTTGAGAGAGTGATTAGGAGTCAGGTCACCAATTTCATGGACACCAATGACCTTCACAACCCAGGCCAACATGGATTTCGAGCGGGAAGATCGTGCCTCTCACAGCTACTTGAGCACTACGACAAAGTCACTGAGGCATTAGAAGAAAAACAGAATGCTGATGTGATATACATGGACTTCGCAAAGGCTTTCGATAAATGTGACCATGGCATGATAGCACACAAAATGAAGACAATGGGAATAACCGGTAAAGTAGGACGCTGGATACTCAGTTTTCTGTCAAACAGGACTCAGTGAGTAATGGTCAACCATATAAAATCAAGTCCAAGTGCAGTTAAAAGCTCTGTACCTCAGGGTACAGTCCTGAAGTACCGAGCGTGCAAATCTACCCAGCATCAAGATTATGCGTAGTTACCAGAGTGCTGTCCGTGACACCGACCACACCTTGGTATGTAGCAGGGTCAAGATGCAAACAAAGAAGATTCATCTCTCGAAAAAGGTGGGCAGACCTCGCATCGACACCACCAAGACCCGCAACCAGGACAAGGTGGAAGACTTTACACGTGTGCTCGAGGAAGCCCTCCTATGGCCCAGCCGGGGTCACCGCCTGTAAAAGATGGGAGCACTTCAGAGACACTGTGTTCAACGTTGCCATTTCCACCTTTGGCAAGAAGACCAGCAGGTCGGCATACTGGTTCGAGGCTCACTCGGAGGAGATAACACTTGTCATCAAAGAGAAGAGAAACGCCTTAGCAGCCAACAAAGCCTGCCCAAGTCAGCGCAACTTACAGATCCTTCGGGCCGTCCGCTGCAAAGTGCAGCAGAGCGCCAGGCGATGTGCCAACAACTATTGGCTCCAGCTCCGCTCCCAGATACAGACTGCAGCAGATACAGGCAATGTAAGGGGAATGTATGACGGCATCAAGCAGGCCCTCGGCCCAATCCAGAAGAAGACAGCTCCTCTGAAATCTGCCACTGGCAAGGTGATTCAGGACCAGACACTGCAGCTGAAGCGCTGGGTCGAGCACTACTCTGAGCTATACGCCAGAGACAATGTGGTCACCAAAGACACCCTGAGCACCATTGAGTGCCTGCCTGTGTTAATGGAGCTCGACAGCGAACCGACCCTGGAAGAACTCAGCGAGGCCCTAGACTCCCTTGCTTCTGGCAAAGCTCCTGGCAAAGATTGCATTCCTGCTGAGACCTTAAAGTGCTGCAGAGGTAGCCTGCTCATGGAGCTGCATGAAATTCTCTGCTTCTGCTGGGAAAACCGAGAGGTGCCACAAGACATGAGGGATGCCAACATCGTCACGCTGAATAAGATTTAAGGTGACAGGGACGACTGCAACAATTACCGTTGAATCTCCCTCCTCAGTATTGTCGGAAAGCTGTTTGCTTGAGTCACATTGAAGAGGCTCCAAGTACTTGTAGAAAGAGTCTATCCAGAATCACAATGCGGACTCAGAGCTAACAGGTCCACCATCGACATGGTCTTTTCCCTCAGACAACTGCAGGAGAAATGCAGGGAACAGAAGCAGCCATTCTTCATAGCCTTCATAAATCTGACGAAGGCCTTTGACCTCGTTAGCAGGGATGGCCTGTTCAAGATCCTCCCCAAGATCGGATGCCCACTCAGGCTCCTCAGCATCATCAGATCTTGCCATGAGAACATGAGGGGCACCGTGGTCTTTGATGGTCTAACATTAGATGCCTTTAACATCCGAAGTGGAGTAAAGCAGGGCTGCGTACTGGCTCCAACCCTATTCGGGATTTTCTTTGCAGTTATGCTGCAGCACGACTTCAGATCTGCCATGGAAGGCATCTACCTCCGGACCAGGTCGGATGGAAAGCTCTTTAACCTCGCTGAGAGCCAAGACGAAGGTTCGGCTGAGGTGTCTGCGCGACTTCCTTTTTGCCGACGACGCAGCAGTCACTACCCACTCAGCCGAAGTTCTCCAACGGCTCATGACCCGCTTCAGCGAGGCCTGTCAGGCTTTCGGACTCATCATCAGCCTGAAGAAAACTCAAGTCATGGGACAATGAATGGACTCCCCCACCTGACATCGGCATCTCCAATTGCAAACTGGAAGTCGTTCACGATTTCGTGTCTGGACTCTACAATCTATGACTCCCTCTCTCTTGATACGGAGCTAAACAAACGCATCGGTAAGGCATCTACTACCATGTCCAGAATGACAAAGAGAGTGTGGGCCAACAATAGGCTGACTGAGTATACAAAGATTCAGGTTTACAGAGCCTGTGTCCTGGGCACTCTCCTTTATGGCAGTGAGTTTTGGGCACTTCGCGCCCATCAGGGAAAGACAGCTGAATGCCTACCACATGCGCTGCCTTCGACACATCTTGGACATCACCTGGCAGGACAAGGTGACAAACAACAACGTCCTGGGGAGAGCAAGAATCACCAGCATGTACGCAATGCTGAAACAGAGACGAATGCGCTGGCTCGGGCACATTGTGCGAATGGGCGACGGCAGGATCCACAAGGATCCCCAGGATTCTTGGGGATCCTATTCAAAGAGGTCTCTCCAAGTTCGAGGAGTCACTTGCTAAGAAATCGGAGGCAAAGAGACAGAGAAGGAAAGCCGGTAGCCAGGAAGACAGATCAGAATCGGACTTCGTTTGTGCTCGGTGTGGGATGGACTGCCACTCTCGGATTGGCCTCATCAGTCACACCAGACACTGCACCAAGATTGACAACCAGGGCGCAACTCCATCGTCTCCCGAGACTGAAGGATGCCTACTACTACTATATATATTTATCTGACTGACGTGTTAACGTAATTTTGGTAGATTTGTGGTGAATAACGTGGCTGTCAGGTGTGACAGCTGACAGTTCTGTCGAGTAACTTAATTCACGGGAGTAATTATCTATCCTTGGGATCGCTAAATTGCTAATCACTTGGCAAAGTTGATCAGGCGTGTGTGATCTCCTTAGTGTTTCCCATTAACGTTTTGATATCTGAAGGCGCCAGGTTTTGATATATATATATATATATATATATATATATATATATATATATATATATATATATATATATATATAAATATATATATATATATAAATATATATATATATATATAAATATATATATATATATATATATATATATATATATATATATATATATATATATATATAAATATATATATATATATATATATATATATATATATATATATATATATATATATATATATATATATATATATATATATATATATATATATATATATATATATATATATATACATATATATACCCAGCCCGATGGAATCATCGCTTCCCTGGACGTTGAATCCCTTTTTACCAACGTCCCAGTCGACACAACCATAGGAATGATACTGGACAGAGTATACAGAGACGAGAGCACCCCCAAATTAGACATACCTGAGCCACACTTGAAAAGTCTTCTCGAAGCATGTACAAAGGAAGCCCCTTTCATCAGTCCAAAAGGAGACATGTATTTACAGATAGACGGAGTAGCAATGGGCTCCCCCTTAGGAGTTTTATTTGCTAATTTTTATATGGGAACCATCGAAGATAGGGTCTTCAGTAGCAGACAAAAACCAACTGTATACTGCCGTTATGTAGATGACATATTCGTAATAGTAAAAGACTCAGATGAACTAATTGACCTAAAAAGACACCTAGAGAGAGAGTCAGTACTCCGATTTACACATGAAAATAGTGAAAATAACAGTCTGCCATTCTTGGATGTACTAATAACAAAAACAGGAACCTCTTTTAGCACCAACGTATATACCAAGCCCACCAACATAGGATTATGCCTGAACGGTAGAAGTGAGTGCCCCCAAAGATACAAAGCCAGTGTTCTCAATGCTTATATTCGTCGAGCGCTTACCCACTGCTCTGAATGGAGCAACGTGAGTAGAGAGTTTGAAAGAGTAACTCAGGTATTGGTGAACAACGGATATAGCAACGCGGAAATAAACGCTGCTATAAGAAGACACTTGGACCGTTGGTATAATTCAGAACCTATAACAGAAACCACAACACCCCCAATAAAATTATATTACAAATCAACCATGCACAGTGAACATATAAAAGAGGAAAGAATAATGAAAGAAATAATCCGTAAAGGAGTAAAAAGCACTACTCCTAACCAAAACATAAACCTGATAATATTCTACAAAACCAAGAAGACTTCCGAACTCCTTATCAAAAACAGCCCGAAGCCGACGGAGAACCCTCTACAGCAGTCAAGCGTTGTATACATGTACACTTGCCCCCACGAAGGATGTAACCTTCAATGTAAGTACATAGGTATGACGTCGACCAAGCTGACGAGGCGTTTGACATGCCATCTTCAATCTGGTGCCCCTAGGAATCACATGAGACAAGCCCATGACATTACTCTAACAAGAGAAATGTTGAACAAGAATACTTGCATAATAGACAAAACCCAAGATTCAAGAAGATTACAAATTCTTGAGGCAATTCACATAAGAATAGAGCGACCTACCATGAACACCCAAATCACGGAACTATTTACTCTACCCACCATGAGAGTAAGGACAAGACAAGAACATATCGATGCCAACACAGAAGACAATGTCCAACATAACAGGCCAATTACACTGGATTAATCTTTGTGTTTAGATAGGAGATGCCTCGTATGGGCCAATAAGCCTTCTGCAGCCCCTATGTTTATCCCTTATGTATCCCCCCATGTTTTTCACCTTCATTGTATTATCACCTGACCTAATGCGGGTATAAAATCAACTAGTATTGTAAGATTGTTCACTTGAGAATGAACCATGGAGGTTCGAAACGTCGTGCAAATTATACAAATAAGTGTAATACACTCTATAGTAAATCACTTCTTTTCTTCACCTTAAAAGTACGAAAATGAGTTTTGGAGAACTCCTATTCCAATTAAGCCCTGATGCTAAGAAAATAGTTAGAGGGATAGAAGCCCTAAACCAGAAAATAATAAATACAGAATATGCGGTCATATTCAATGAAACATGTTTGAAAGAAAACCTGCTGCCAGTATACACCAATATATATATATATATATATATATATATATATATATATATATATATATATATATATATATATATATATATATATATATATATATATATATATATATATATATATATATATATATATATAATTGTAGTGTCACGAAACCTAGTGTGTTATTACTGTGGTTGCAGTATATGGTTTGCAACCGGGTTGCAAAGTCTGGGACTATGTTCTAAGAGGTAATTAGAGCACTGTGAGGTGTCATTGTAACCGGGCAGTAAAGTAGTGTTGGGCCGTGTTCTAATATAGTGAAATTTGAGCACCGTTTATGAGTTATTGCAAAGAGGGGGTTATAACTGTTGGGGCCGTGATTGTTGATAGGTTTGAGCATTCACCATGTGTGTCATTGCAGTCAGTAAATTTATTGGCCGTGTTCTAGTGGGTTAGAACACTGAGAGTTATTTACTAGTATTCTGCAGTAACTGTAATTGCAACCGGATTGTATAGTAAATCACTGTTGTGCCGCGTTTTATTATTGTCGTGGGTGAACTCGTCATTGAGACGAGTACTTGGTGTTATATTTTCCTGTTTATTTGGTGGTCACCGAAGTCCAGTATTCAGTGAGGTGATTGAGAGTCAGTTAATGTAACGTAGCCAAGGGAACACCCATTGTTTATAGAGGAAT